>NW_024423343.1:91644730-91656354 GCF_017311325.1 Ursus maritimus | reverse complement strand
TTTTTTTTTTTTTTAATGTGCAGAGGTTTAACTCAGGAAGATGCTGGCTGCCTTGTAGTGACTAACCCCTAGGAAGGCCGCTAGCTGCCATGCAGTCTTTCCGGAGCATTCCTGCCAGGGGAAATGTGGAAACCAAAGCTGGAGATAAACAGGAGGTTGTTTAATGAAGTGTTCAGGTTCTCTAGGTGGAGAATTTAAAGGTCAGGGGTAACATCTTAAATAATGAGGACAGAAAAAAAAATCCAGTTAGAAGTGCAACCCCTGAACAATGGGGGTGCTGAGATGGCAGAATTTCCCCCACGTCACCCAGCAGCCAAAAACAGGTGCCACCTACTCACTCCAGACATGCTTTTAATATGCATCATTCCAATCTGCAAGAAATGAAGGAAGGAGAGAGGAAAAGAGGGAGCAAACGGGGGAAATGCTGGACATTAAGGCAGCCTAAAGCTTGTCTATTTCATTTGGGTGGGGGGGTTAAAAGGAAACGGAGAGGGAGAATCTTAAGCAGACTCCATACCCAGCATAGGGCTTGATCTCAAGACCCTGAGATCATGACCCAAGCTGAAATCAGGAGTCAGACATTTAACCACCCGAATGAGCCACCCAGGCACCCCAAGCTTGTCTATTTCATCACCAGGTTTATTTTCTTCCATTATATGTGGTCCTTACCATTACTGTGATTTTTAATGAGTGTGATGCTGCCTGACTTCTGCAGGAGTGGTAATTACATCCCATAACTTATTAAATAAGAAATCCCATTTCAAAAAAAAAAAAAGTCATTACCACTAAAAATAAAAATGGAAGCGTGCTATTTATATGCTGCCTGTCACAGTGCCCTCTCACACACACAGCAGGATAAAAACAAAGACATATGTGACACAAAAAGTTACTCTCCAGTTCCCTGAGAGCCCGGGATGCAGCGGAACTGTAAATCCGGGAGGCACACCCACTGGCAGAAAGTCTGCTTGTGGAGTTTGTTAATTTAGATTCGTTTCCATCTACTCGTTTAGATGATCAGCAAGTAAATACCATTCCATCGAGCACGCCAATTTCACAAGAAAGCATGCTGGCAAATCCTCTGAATCCCATGGAATCTGCGAGCATCGACTCCACAGGGCAACATGGAGCATGGAGTCAAGGTCACTCGCTTGGGTGCACTGTCCTGCTCTCATGCTCTCCCGGGAGAAGGACAAGGAGAAGTTTTGGCAAAGTAGCAAGGTCACGAGTTTCACTGAGCAACAACAAAGATGGAAAATGTATTTCCAGGCAGCCTGATGCATGTTCTGAATTATAGTATGTACAAGGGGATGATCGATTCTATACAGAGCATAACCTCTTCGAACTGACCTCCACTTGTGCCCTTGCCGGCGTAGCGGACATTAGTCGCCCTGTAGGGACTGCCCCTCTGGATGCTGGCTCAGTTCTACTTCATGAGTTTTTAGCCAAGAAATTGCGTTGTCTGTTCTCAAGCCCGCTTCTGCCATTTGTATTTGTCAGTACAATTACTTAATCCTCAGTATTTACAGTAATAATGGTAGCTAACACGTACTACGTACCATTGTTCTAAAGACTTTATTTGTATTGATGGTTATAAATCTTGCAGCAATCCTATGAGGTATGTCTGATCATGAGGCCTATCTGACTAATAAAAAAATTGAGGCCATGGCCTGGGTTTAAGCTAAAAGTAGCAAAGCTCAGATTGGCTGGCTCAGTAGCCCATGCTTTTAACTACTACCCTTTGTTGTCCAAATATGAGGGAAATTGATACTCTTAAAGGCAAAAAGAAATAGGAGTTTTTAGAAATTAAACTAAATCCTTTAAAAAGACTCACTGAAACTCTTTTGTTGAAAAAGAGTCGATGTCATACCAGGTGCGGGCAAAATAATTATAAAGGATTGGGAGGAAAAAAAATCACCAAAAATGTCTAATTCTGGGCTCAGATGACCTGACAAGTAAGTATGAGCTTGCTCTGCTTAAACTGCAAACAAATGGAAAGCAGAAGTGGCACATTCTAGATACGGTTTCCACCAGTTGAATTCAGAACTCCTAGCACTGAATCCGTATTCAAAGAAAGGGTCTACGTGCTTTAGGTGTACATATAAAAACTTCATACATACAAAGTAAAATAGAACATTAAAGCTACCTATGTTCTCAGCCTGACCCCGCTTTTTTCTAAACCAAACACCTGCTCCTCATCACACCTGGTAGAGGCTTCCAGTGCGTGGAGGTATGTTGACACAAACACATCCGCACACACGTCCAGAGCTATCAAGTACCTCAAACCAGAAAATGCTGCCCAACGAGTCTAGTGTTGCCCCGATTGGAAACTAAGCTCCTTGAGAGCAGGGTTTGCCTGCTTTGTTGGCCTCTGTATACCCTAGAAAAACACCAGCCACATAAGGCCATCGACTGATACTTGCTGAATGAATGACAGCCTAACTGAATGAATGGGAGGGATGGGCAACTATAATATTCGCTAGGTGAAAGGAGATCTAGAGAAGCAAAATCATACAAGCAGCTGGAAAGGTCCCTCACAGGTAATGACGGTGAATGTGGTTTTTATGCGACTTAATTGTTAAGCGGTGTAATTCTTCACTTGTCTCTGGATCCAACAGAGTAATAAGCAAACAATGGCAAAAAATATATAATATATACAGAGGACTCAAAATGCTAGTTAGTGGAATGAAAGAAAGGGAATAAATAATGCCTGAGGCCCTACTAAGTGCCAGATGCCTCCAAACACACCGTCACTTTAAACACAAAAATCTCTAAAGCACGTCTTATCCCCTTTCAGAGTCTTATCTACTTACTTAGTAAGTCCCTCACTCCCTTTGACACTTGGCTCACTAGCAACACAGTAAATTGTGTGCTACACACAGGAGAAGAATGGAATGAACACAGCCACTCACGGGTGACCTCTTCAGAAATGACTAGGAGATAGAGCGCCAATAAGCAACTGAGTAATTAAAATCAATGAGATACACTAAGAAACTACACTCATCTAAGCTACTTCTTTGGAAGGTTTTTCCAAGAAGCATTAGCCAGTGGCTCAAAAGACCTGAATATGACATTGACAGCTCACCAACCACGTGGTTTTCAGCCAAGGGCAACCTCTCAGGGCCCCAGTTCCCTCATCCAGGACAGGGACTACACTTGCCTCAAGAATTTGAAGACAGTTTTAGATCTAAGCCCACCCTATTCTGACCCCAGGCAAGTCATAACCAGGGCTAAATTATGACTTCTGTGGGCTGGGGGCACTTTTGCCCCTTTATCCAGAAATTCGATATTAATAACACACTGTATTTTACAACTTTATAGAGGAGTGTTCTAATATTGTATATTAAAACATTTTCTTTGACCTAAATTAAAACATTTTCTACTGTTTTTAAGAGAAATTAAAATACTTTTCATGGCACAATAAGAAAGCATTACAGACCCTAGAGAGTGCCTGTGGAGACTACAGGACGAGAAACCTATTCCAGGGAACATGGAAACCAGCCCTCCCCCTTCTCAAATCGGACCACATACAAGAGCTGTGTTCCTACAACACATGATCTTGGGCTCAGAGTAGCAGGACCACCCACCTGGCTGCACGTGCAACAGGGACGGGAGAAGGCCAGGCGGGAGCCCTGGAAGCAGGAGGCCAGTAAGGCAGAAAACAACCCCACAGTGTCGTAGTAACTCAGTGATAAGCATGCCAAGGAACAGAAGCCAAGACAACTAACTGCAAAGACAACTCTGCTGACTTGACCGCCAACCATATCCTTTCTACCCTCCTACGTCCTAAACCGGCTCCAAGATTTTCCGGTCTTAGTGCTTCAAATTCAATTTACTCGACAAATATTATAGAGTGACTGCCAGACCCTGTTCAAGACACTTGATCCATTGACCAGGAAATAAAAACAATGATATCTGCCCTGGGGCTCATGTTCTTCTGGGACAACAGCTGATAAACAAATAAGCATAATGAATAAGCATATTGTCTACCCAAAAGTAGTAAGAGATATGAGATATGAAGAAAAGGGTAGGGCAGAGGGAGGATCAGCAATTCTTAGTGGGGTTGGGGGCTGAACAGAGTGGACAAAGCCATCTTCACAAGAAGGTGAGGTTTCAGCGAAGACATCAGTATAGTGAGATAAACACCTGGGGGGAAAGCATTCCAGAAAGAGGGTACAGCTTGAGCAAAGGCTTGGAAATAGAAATTCACCTCTTTGCCGACTTCTTAACTTGTTCCTAAAGGAGACAATTAAAATCCATTACCGGAAGCTAAAAGCAACCTCTACTTTAGATGGAGTTAGGGAGTAGTTGAGATCTAATTTGAGTGAATGGAGTCTGAAATATCCACTAAGAAATTAGACATTTAGACCCCGTAACCAGAAAGAGGGGTGGGGGGCTGTAGGTATGTCTTTGGTACTTTGGCAAAAAAGAGTTAAATGCTCACCAATTCCACTTCCTAGTCTTGGCTTTCCTGTGCAATTAGGTTGAGATCATGTGACACAGTTCCGGTCAACAGGGTGTGAGTGGAAGTTATTTACGCTGCTTCCAGACCTGGCCAGACACCCCCTGCATGCTGGTCCATGCTCTCTCTGTCCCCTTCACAGCAACTGCAGTGAGCTCATGTTTAAGATGGCAGCATCCTAAGATAAAAGGCTCTCACATTCCCAAGTCACTGTGTGGAGGACTGCTGCCAAGAAGGGCTGCCTACCTAAGATACGGTATGAGTGAGGAACTATGAGGTAACTGTTTAAAGCCCCTGAGATTTCTGGGGTTGCTGTCAAAGCAGCTAGCCTGAATTGCTCTAATGCTGTAGACATCTCTACAGAGCAGGTACCTCAAGTGGAAAGGACCAACATCACCGAGGGGTCATGCCTTTTTTGAAACTGCCTTGAAAAGTGTGAATGAAGACCTCCTTATCTCCAAGGATAAAAAAAACACTAATTAAACCTTTACCTTATTCAATGTCTCAATTATTTCATCTTTTCCTGCTTGAAACTCTGTTTTCCTTAGGCTTCTAGAACCCAGTCTTTCCTGGTTTTCTGCTGGTTTCACTGGCTCTTCCAGTTCTTCTTCTGCCTGTCCCTGGGATGGGGTGTTCCATCTCAGGTAACATACCTTCTTCCTGAGGATACCATTTGCTCTCAAAGCCTTAACTGCTCTTGTACAGTCAAGAGTCTCCCACCTGTATCTGTAGTCCTCACCTAATTCTTGAGCTATAATTCATACTGGACACATCTGTCTGACAGGCTGTGATGGTTAATTCTATGTATCAACTTTATTGGGTCACAGAGTGACCACATATTTGGCTAACGGTATTTCTGGGTGTGTCTGTGAGGGCATTTCTGGATGAGATTAGCAATTTGAATCAGTAGACAGAGTAAAGCAGTTTACTGTCCCCAATGTGGGTGGGCATCACCCAATTCATTGAGGGCTTCAATAGAACAAAAAGGCAGAGAAAGGGAGAATTTGTATCTCTGCCTCACTACAGAGCTGGGACATGGGTCTCCTTCTGCTCTTAGACTGAGACTTATAGCATTGACTCCTCTGGTTCTCAGTCCTTCAGACTCACACCAAACTATATCACCAGGTTTCCTGGGCCTCAAGCTTGCAGACAGCAGATTGTGGGAGGTCCCAGGCTTCAAAACCATTAAGAGCCAATTCCTGAAAATAAATTTTGTGTGTGTATATATACGTACATACGTATACATGTGTATATCCTATTGGTTCTGTTTCTTTGGAGAACCCTGACTAATAGATAGTGTATGGGCACTGTAAACTTAAAACCGTATTCCAATATAGATTTATCTTTCCTCCAGAACAGGCTGTTCCATCTACAGTCATCTTGGATCAGCAATACTAATAGCCTTCTGGTCCCCTGAATTACAAACTCAGAGCACTCTTAACTCTTAATTTTCTTTTTCAGTCCCCTATCCAACAACAGATCATTGCCGTCTTATCTCTTTCTGCTGGAAGAGATCACCCAGAACATCTCCCTCGAGAAGCCTAGGCAGATTTTACCTTTTATTTATTTATTTTTAAAGATTTTATTTATTTATTTATTTATTTATTTATTTATTTATTTATTTGAGAAAGAGAGAGAGAGCACAAATGGGAGGCGGGGCAGGAACAGAGGGAGAAGGAGAGGCAGGCTTCCCACTGAGCAGGGAGCCCAACATGGGGCTCTATCCCAGGACCCAGGGATCATGACCTGAGCTGAAGGCAGAAGTTTAACTGGCTAAACCACCCAGGCATCCCAGATTTTACCTTTTAACAAGACTGTTTCCTTTTGGTTACTAGACTCTCCCCTAAATTAGTTCAAGTTCAAAGGCTCGCTCTAAATGTTATTTTAAAAGATGATGGAGGGGGCGCCTGGGTGGCACAGCGGTTAAGCGTCTGCCTTCGGCTCAGGGCGTGATCCTGCCGTTATGGGATCGAGCCCCACATCAGGCTCCTCCGCTATGAGCCTGCTTTTTCCTCTCCCACTCCCCCTGCTTGTGTTCCCTCTCTCGCTGGCTGTCTCTATCTCTGTCAAATAAATAAATAAAATCTTAAAAAAATAAAAAAATAAAAAAAAAATAAAAAAAATAAATAAAAGATGATGGAATTTCATTTTACTACAAGAGTGTAGATCTGGCCCTAAAAGCCACATGTGCACTGAAGAGCACGAGAGATTTCAGTGAAGTCACCTAAGATGGTGAGTGAATGTAACCCATGAACTCCTGAATGCTCTAGTTAAAGAAGCCCATAAAAGAATGGGTCTTCTGGCCCTCTGCCCAGGGTAAGATGAGATGACTACTGTGGTATCTTCTGGAAACCACTAGAACTGCTATCCCTTCCCTGACAAAAGAAAGCCACACAATGTTCCTCAGGGTTCCAGGTGAGTGGGACCATGCATGGATGCACATTCCGAGGATCTCAGCACATGCTAGGTCCTACCTGGCAGATGACAGTTGTAACTTGTTTAAATTTTTATTTAAAATCTAGTTAGTTAACATGCAATGCCATTTTGGTTTCAGGAGTAGAATTCAATGATTCATCACTTACATACAACATCCAGTGACAACTGTAACTCTTAACACTCCTCGGGCTGAAGACTCTCCCCTTCTTCTTCTGGGACCATCAGTCACTCACAGAGCTTATGAAAACAGAATGCTGGGCCCTACCAGAGTTTCTGATCCACCCCCAGAATGGTGGGGTGGGGGCCCAAGAACATACATTTCAAATGAATTCCGAGGTGATGCTGATGCTACTGATCTGGGAACCACATTTTGAGAACATGGGCTTTGCTTTTTCTGCCCAAAGAGGGTATTTGCATCTAAAAGTTCTCATATGTGTTGACAGCATCACATTTAAAAGACCTCCAGGACACATGCAAGATTGGAGTCACAACTCTGAATGGCCACCAGTCACCTGGGGAGTTTTACAAAAGAGACCCATCCCTGGGCCTCCTCCCAAAATTCTGATGCAGTTTGTCTGGGGGGGGAGGGTCTAGGAATATTTTTTTTAAATTCCTCTGCTAAATGGAATGAATAGCTATGGTTGAGAACCACAGCCTTAGGGGATCCGTGGGAGGAATGTAAAGATTATGAGGAATCCTTAAATCCAAAGAGATTCTTTACCAAGACTGTAATTTCTACTCTCAAACTGTCTTTTGAAACAGGCTGGTCAACAGTGTTCGCATAACAGGATGCGTGCACGTAGCTGACAAATTAGATGTAAATAATCAAATGCTTTTTACACAAGCATTGTGAAAAAATCAAACAATAAAATTTAAAGACTGTTACCCAAAATATATACCTGTGGCCAAAAATCAGTTGGTATTTATCTCCATTAAAAAACCAACCAACCAGACTATGGACTCTGAGAAACAAACTGAGGGCCTCAGAGGGGAGGGGGGTGGGGGAATGGGATAGACTGGTGATGGGTAGTAAGGAGGGCACGTATTGCATGGTGCACTGGGTGTTATACGCAACTAATGAATCATCGAGCCTTACATCGGAAACCGGGGATGTACTATATGGTGACTAACATAATATAATAAAAAATCATTAAAAAAAAAACAAAACCAACCAACCTATGATGTCCACCCAACACAACATAGGCTATCCCATAATGGCAACAATCAGGATCACTTACCATACTTGGGTCACCTAATTTTCCCCACACATTCATTCAACATCTACTGAAGATCTAGTAGTTCCCCTGGCACAGTGCTAGCGATGCAAAAATTAATAACAAAGAGAAATACACTCCCTACCCATAGGGACTGACAGGCTAGAGGAAAGAGGCAAGTATCTATACAAACAAAACTACAATGAACTGTTAAAGGCGCTATGACAAGCTATTTTTATGGAGTACGGTGAAGTCATAGAGGTAAGTGCATTGTACTTAAGTAGGAGAGCAGGGATTAGTAAGTATGATTCCACAGAGGTATAGACAATTGACTGAGTCTTGAAATATTGACAGATGTTTACTGGGGGTGGAATAGGGACAATAATAAGAAAGGGCACTTCAGAGAGTGAAAAGCAAATGATTAAAAATAGGCCAAAATAATATACATTGCATTCTTTTCCTGAAAATAATGCTGGACTCAACCCATTTAACACGCTTTTTTGGAATCTTAAGGAGACCTGGCACAGTGGACTCTTCACACTGTCAATTTACACCAAGACTTTCCAGACAGAGAGAGGCCGCCCCACCAGGAACCACCTGCAGCAGGCCTCTCATCTGACTACAAGAGCACAACAGCATGTCAGAGTGAGCAGGTGTAAACAACAGGCACTTGAAGAAAAGTAATCCAAACAATAGCCATAATGGTTAGTTCATAAATGAACCCAGGAATTTGCCTGCAAACACTGGCACATCTGCTAAACAAGCCAAAAAAAAAAAAAAAAAAAAAAAAAAAAAAAAAAAAAAGAGCATCCCAGGAAAAATATTTTTAAAACAGCACAGAAAATATACCTAATCCTTCTATCACTTAAAGCACAATGTAGCTCAAGGAACCGAACAAAATAATCACTGACATCAACCAAAACTAAGTGCTAGTTTTAGCATCACTCCATCAATTATAACCTGGAACTGCTTCATATCCAAGACTCGAGTTCCTTATCTGGAAAATGGAGATATACCACCTTCTTGTCCAGGAACCAGTTAAAAATACCAATGGTAATAAGTATGTTAAAATAATAAGTTGATATTAAGTAAACATCGTGTATATTTCTCAAAACCCCTCAGGAAATATGCAACAATAAAGAAAAAGTTCTAGAAGATGATGCACTGCCTTGCACTAAATATAATCTCCCATACTAAAAAACCAGTGAAAACCTGACAATTCATGAAAAGACAGTTAGACAATTAATATGGAAAGACATGAGTTTCAATAAATTCAAGGATAAATTATCCCTATAAAACACCTAGGAGAAATACAGCTGTTTTTACTAGCTTTGAGATATTATTCATACAACATATAATTTGCTTATTTTAAGAGCCCATTTCAGTGTTTATTAGTAAATTTTTTTAAAAATTTACTATAATTACCACAATCAATTTTAGAATATTTTCATCACCCTAAAAAGAAGCCCTGTACCCATTAACAGTCACTCCCCATTCTCCCCAAGCCCACCATCCAAATCTACAAGTCTGTTTTCTGTACCTATTCCATTTCATATAAATGAGGTCGTACAACATGTGGTCTTTCACTTAGCATGATGTTTTCAAGTTTCATCCATGTGTTGCCTGTACCAGTACTCCATTTCTTTTTACTACCAAATAATATTCCATTATAGAGATACAGCACATTTAATTTATCCATTCTATGGATGATCAATATTTGGGTTTCTACTTTTTAGCTTTTACGAATATGCTACTAAGATCATTCCATTCAAGTTTTTGTGTGTTTTGTATGTTTTCATTTCTCTTGGGTATATACCTAGAAGTGTAACTGCTGGATCATATGGCAATTGCCAAACTCTTTTCCAAAGTAGTCATCGCATTGTACATTCCCACCAGTGGGTTCCAAGTTCTCCACATCTTTAACAACATTTGTTATTGTCTGTCTTGTTGATTATACACATCTTGGCGGATGTGAAGCATTATCTTATTGTATTTTGATTTCCATTTCCCTAATAACTAATGATGAACAGCTTTTCATGTGTTTGTTGACTATTTACATGTCTATTCACGTTCTTTGCCACTTTTTTAAATGATTGTTTTTTACTGTTGACTTGTAAGATCGCTTTACGTATCCTGGGTACTACTGCCTTATCAGGCACATGATTTGCAAAAATTTTCTCCCATTATGTAAGTTATCTTTTCACTTTCTTGGTGGTATTATTTGTGGCACAAAAGTTTTAAATTTGATTAAATTCAATTTATCTATTTTTAATTTTGTCCCTTGTGCTTCTATAGTCATTCCTATGAAGGCTTTCCCTAACTTAGGGTCACAAAGACTCTATTTTTTAAGAGTTTTATAGTTTTAGCTCTTAGAGTCTATGATCCATTTTGAGGTAATTTTCATATATGGTGTGAGAAAGAGTGTCCAGCATCAACGCACCATTTCTCAGGTGGATATCCAGTTGTTCCAAAACCATTTGTTGAAAAGTCTATTCTTTCCCCCATTGAACTGTCTTTGCACCCTTGCAAAAAAAGTCAATTGACTGTAAATATAATGGTCTGTTTCTCAGTTCTGTTCCATTCACTTCTGCATCTACCCTTATGCCAATATCACACTGTCTTGATTACTCTAGTTTTATAGTAAGTTTTGGAATTAAGAGTGCAGTAACTGTCTTCTTTTCAAGATTGTTTTATCAATTCCTTGTCCCATGCATTTCCATATGAAATTCACGTCAATTTCTGCAAATTTCAATAGGGATTGAATTAAATCTGTAGATTTGGGAAGTAATGCCATCTTAACCAAATTAGGTTTTCTGATCCATGAACATGGGATGTATTTCCATTTATTTCTGTCTTCTTTATTTTCTTTCATCAACGGCTTGTAGTTTTAAGATTCAAATTGTGTACTTCTTTTAAGTTTTTTCCTAAGTATTTTATTCTTTTTGATATTATAAGAGGAATTGTTTTAACTTCATTTTCAAACTTCTCATTGTTACTACCTAAAAGTACATGTATTTTTTGATTCTGTATATTTATCTTGTTTGTATCCTGTAAACCTGCTAAACTCATTTATTCGTTCTAATACCATTTTAGTGGATTCTTAGTATTTTCTACATACAAGACAATGTCACCTGCAAATAGAGGTAGTTATATTTCTTCTTTTCCTATCTAGATATAGTTTATTTTTATTTTTTTTATTTTTCCCTACTCATATTGACTAGAACTTTCAGCACAATATTAAATGGAAATGGTGAGAGTAGATATCCTGATCTTAGGGGGAAAACATTCAATGTTTCACCATTGCGTATGATGTTAGCTGCATGATTTTCATAGACATTCTTTATCAGACTGAGAAAGTTCCCTTCCATTCCTAGTTTGTGGAGTGTTTTGATTAAGAAAGCGTAGATTTTGTTAAATGCTTTTCTGTGTCAATCCAGATTATTGTGCTTTTTTGTCATATTCTACTGATATGAGATATTGCATTAGTTGATTTCCAGATGTTAAACTAATCTTGC
>NW_024423343.1:91579719-91644725 GCF_017311325.1 Ursus maritimus | reverse complement strand
TGCCTAATGTGTAAAACACTTTTACAACTTGATGGTTTCGGCTTGCTAATAGATAGCCCACATTTTAACATTGAAAATATTTTGCCTTTTTGAGAAATGATCGTTGTTATCTCTGTCAAAAATGGAATACTGCGTTGAAGAATAACCACTGGTCTTAGCAATTTAAAAATAATATTGCATGTGTTAGGTGATTAGTTTGTGTAGTAACTCAGAATTCTGAAGCTCATGGGAGTCTTCAATGATCAATTAACAAATTACTAAAACCTTAGTATTAATTACATTATCTATCTAAAAGGCATTGTTAAGTTGGATTATAAACTGTAATTTCTTCTGTAAATTCTATTGAAAGCTCAAAATCTAGCAGGCTTGAATATTCAGTATTAATGTGTGAGCAAGTTAACCAAGCCTAATTTTCATAGTATTTACGTCTCTCTTATATAGCTTCCACTAATTGTCCTATTTTTATAGATTATCATAGAGAAAAGCACACACAAAAAAATTTTTTCTTTATTTCTCTAAACAAGAGGTATACTACAGAGTAGAATAAACATCATGCAGGATTCCATCAACCTATGGCAATAAATTCACTTTGAGTTTACCTTATTAAATGATCACAACGTATATAATTGAGTATGCCACACCCACGTTCATTAAATGATCATAACGTATATAACTGAGTATGCCACACCCATGTTCATTATAAACTTTGTTTTTCTTCCACAAAGCACTCAAATATCCTCCACCATGCTGTTTTTAATGTCCTACATATTCCAGACATTCTAAATCATATGCGTGACTTCAGGCAATGAATGAAGAGGTCACTAAATCCTTTCTTCAAATACAACACTATATGGGGCACCTGGGTGGCTCAGTCGTTAAGCTCAAATAAATAAATAAAATCTTAAAAAATAATAATAAAATAATAAAATAAACACTATAAGTGGATAAAACTGTCAAAAAAGAAACCTATCATTTTAGGTCTCTGGACATCAACCAAAGACATACAATAAATTGAGGGGGAGGCTGTTAGATTCTTGCCTAGAGCTACTACCATCCCCCAGCCCAGCTCAATAAACAGGACAGCCATACAAAGGCAGAGCTGTCTGTGAAAACTAGTAGCATGGCTGCCAGGAAGGGGCTGACTTGATTTGGACCACAGGGTGGAAAAGCCATGCCAATGAATAATGGGAAAAGCCCACCTATCCTCGCCTGAGGTTGCAATTCTAGATTGGGCTATGCTGCACACTGAAAGATAAGCCAGACATGTAATAGGAACTGCCTGTGCAGGACTTTCAGAATGGTGGAATAAGGATCTACGCTAAAAAGTAACAATGATATTGTCAAAAATTGCCAGAATCAACTTTTTAAGAACTCTGGAAAGTAACCAAAGACTTATAATAATTCAAGCAGCATTTCTATTTATGATACGTTGGCTCAGGGCATTTTAACTCAACTTACTCCCCATCCTTTTCTCTCCAGATCCACAGTAGCCTTAAAACCCAGCAGCCTTGCAACCATGTTGACTGAAAACCAGCAGCTTTGAAGTCACCAGAGGGTTCAGTTTGGGCTGGGGACTCCCTAAAAAGCCCACCCTAAAGTACTGCCACTTTCTGACCTTTGTGTCCTGTGTCATCACAACCCCAGCACCAAGCAGAGTTTTGGGCACAGTGTGGGTGTCCAATGTACAGCAATCCCCCTTTCCCATGGTTTTGCCTTCTGTGGTTTCAGTTACCCACAGGCAATCGCAATCTGGAAGAAGATGATCCCTCTGATATATTGTCCAAAGGTCAATAGCAGCCTAACACTTCATCAAAATGCCTATGTCAAGCACGTCACTTCATCTCATCATATAGGCATCTTAGCATCTCCCATCGTCACAAAAAGAAGGGTGAGTACAGTACAGTAAGATATTTTGAGAGAGACAGACTATACTCACAAAAGATTTTATTATAGTATATTGTTCTAATTGTTCTATTTTATTATTAAACAATAAGTTAATCTCTTACTGTGCCTAATTTATAAATTAACCTCTATTACGGGTATGTATATACAGGAGAAAACAGTATATATAAGGTTCAGTACCAGCTGCAGTTTCAGGCATCCACTGCTGGTCTTGGGACACATTCCCTGTAGATAGGGGGACTAGTGTATTTCTATATCCTGTATCCTAATAATGAACAATCTGAAACTGATATTTAAAAAAACAATCTCATTCAAGATAGCTTAAAAAAAATAAAATAAGAACAAAATTAACAAAAGAAATTCCAGACTTGTATACTAGAAACTATGAACATTATTGGAAGTAAAGATTTAAACAAGAGGAGAGATGTTCCATGATGATACCCAGTAATGCCAAGATGGCAATTGTCCAAAAATTGACCTACAGCTCTGGTACAAACACTATTAAAATCCATACCATTTTTTAAAGAAATGGACAAGCTGGGGGCACCTGGGTGGTTTAGTCGGTTAAGCATCTGCCTTCTGCTCAAGTCATGATCCCGGGGTCCTGGGATCGAGCCTTGCATCAGGCCCCCTACACAGCGGAGACCTGCTTCTCCCTCTGTCCCTCACCCCACTCGTGCTCACTCACTCGCTCTCTCCCTCTCAAATAAATAAAATCTTAAAAAAAAAAAAAGAAAGAAATGGGCAAGCTTATCGTAATATTTATATGGAAATAAAATGGACCTAGGAAAGCCAAAACAATTGTTAAAGAACAAAGGTGGAAGACCGCATTACCTTATTTCAACAGTATACAACCAGAGCAATCAAAATGATGTGATATTGGCATAAAGACAGATTTTTTTTTTTTTTTTGGAGAAACAACTCTTCCAAGATTTTCTTTAACTTCAAGTTGGTTCACATACAGTGTAGTATTAGTTTCAGGGGTAGAATCTAGTGATTCATCAGTTGCATAGAACACCCAGTGTTCATTTTATCAAGTGCCCTCCTTAATGCCCATCTACCAATTACACCATCCCTCCCTTCCCTCCAGCAACCCTCCGTTTATTCCCTATAAATAAGAGTCTCTTATGGTTTATCTCCCTCTTTATCTTTATCTTATTTTTCCTTCCCTTCCCTTCCCTTGTGTTCATCTGTTTTGTTTCTTAAATTCCACATATAAGTGAAATATTATATTTCTTTCTTTGACTGACTTATTTCTCTTACCATAATACCCCCTAGTTCCATCCACATCATTTCAAATGGCAAGATTTCATTCTTTTTGATGGCTGAGTAATATTTCATTATATATATACACCACATCTTCTTTATCCATTCATCAGTGAATGGATGTCTGGGTTCTTTCTATATTTTGGCTATTGTGGACATTGCTGCTATAAATATCGGGGTGCATGTGCCCCTTCAAATCACCATTTTTATGTCTTTTGGATAAATACCTAGTAGTGCAATTGCTGGATTGTAGGGTAGCTCTATTTTTAACGTTTTGAGGAACCTCCATACTATTTTCCAGAGTGGCTGCACCGGTTTCCATTCCCACCAACAGTGTTTGAGGGTTCCCCTTTCTCCTCATCCTCACCAACATCTGTCATTTCCTGACTTGTTAATTTTAGCCATTCTGACCGGTGTGAAGCAGTATTTCATTGTGATTTTGATTTCTACTTTCCCAATGCCAAGTGATGCTGAGCATCTTTTCATGTGTCTGTTGGCCATTTGTAAGACAAACATAATTATAATTCAATAATTAATTGAAACAGAATTGAGCATCTAGAAAAAAAGAAACTTACATTCATGGCAAATTAATTTTTGATGAAGGTGTCAATGCAATTTGGTAAAGGAAGTGCTGATCTTTTCAACCAACGCCACTGGGGAAACTGAATAGCCCTACACAGAAGCAGAAAAATGAATTTAGTAGGGGAAGAAAGGGATAAAGAAAGGGGGGGTAAAAAAAAAAAGAAAAATGAATTTAGACCCTTTTTTCACACCATATGCAAAAAATAACTAAAGTGGATAATAAACTAGATGTAAGAATCCACACTATAAACCTTGTGAAAGGAAATATAGGAGAAAATCTCTGCGACCTTTGGTTGTCAAGATTTTTTAGGTAGGACACCAAAAGCACAATCCACAAAAGAAAAAGTTGATAAACTAGGCATGATCAAATTAAAATTTGTGCTTCAAAAGACACCATTAAGAAAATGAAAAAACCAGTCAATACTGGAAAAAAAACTGTAAATATGGAAAACAGTATAGAGGTCCTCAAAAAATTAAAAACAGAGCTACCATATAATCCTGCAATCCCACTTCAAGACGTATGTCCACGGAAATGAAAACAGGGTATCAAAAAGATATGTGCACTCCCATGCTTACTGCAATATTCACAATAACCAAAATATGGAAACAACCTAAATGCCCATCAGTGGATTAATGGATAAAGAAAATGTGGAGCATATGGACGATGGAATATTATTCAGCCATGGAAAGGAAATTCTGCCGTTTGGGACAACATGGAGGGCTTTTGCTAAATGAGATGAGTCAGACGGGGGAAGACAAATGCTGTTCGATATCACTAATATGTGGAATCTAAAAAAGCCAAATTAGGGGGGAAAAAAGAGTAGTAAGGCAGTTACCAGGGCCTGGGCTATGGGGGAATTGAAGAGACGCTGTTTAAGGATACAGACTTGCAACCAGCCCGTAAGGAATGCACAGCAGAATGATTATAGGCAACAATACTGTGTTATAGACGTCAAAGTTGCTAAGAGACTAGATCATAATTATTCTCACCACAAAAAAGAAATAATAACTATGTAATGTGATAGAGATGCTAGCTAACGTTATGACAGTAACCACACAGTGCTATCTATATGAATATACCAAATCAGCATTTTTGATACACAAAATATTAATTACATGTCAATTTTTTTTAAATTACCAATACTTGCTACAAAGAAAAGTCAAAAACATCACAACAGATGAAAGAAGCAAAACACAAAACATTCGTGTTGCATGGGTCCATTTATATGAAATTTCCAGGAAAGGCAACACTATAGAGACAGAAAGCAGCTCGGTGATCACTTGGGGCTGGGAGCAAGCACTGAATGCAAATGAGCATGAGGGAACTTTCCAGAGTGATGAAATGTTTTACAACTGGATCATGGTTACGTAACTTTATACATTTTACAACTGGTAAATTTTACATGTGAATTATATTTCAGTAAAAATCATAGTTTGGACGGGATAGCAAATATGTTTGCTTTCAGTCCCTACATTGCCTCTTCCACTACCACAGCGGGGAATCAATGGCTTCACTTCCTTACAGGGAGGATGCTAATTGCTGTGATGAAACATGTCAAGATCATTTTGCTAAATTACAGCAAAGCCTATGTCTTTGCATCACCAACAGACTGGTGAAACTGAGTGACACTGACGCATTTGGCTTCGGAGAGCAAAAGGTGCCAAGACAGTATAGTCTGCTATTCTTACTGGGGCAGAGGATAGTGGTTTCTGCTTATCCCACTGGGCTTAAAAGCAAATTCCCAGCAGAAAAGTACTATGACAAGAAAACTGCGAATGCAGCACAGACAAGTCCATCTCAGTAATGGCGGATGTTGACTTCCATTGTATTAAATTAAGTCACTTTCTCAAGTCCTGAGAGACTATCAGCCAGCTTGCCAAAGGAGGCGCGGGTTGCACGGAAGCACGGAGCAGGCCCTTGCTGTAACAGTGAACAAACTCCTCTGCCCACCACGAGAACAAAGTACAAAAAAGAAGGCAGAGAGGTGGTATCTAAAACACACAAGTGAGCAAGACATGTTCTCTAACCTCTGACCCCAGCGCCACCAAGCTCCTAAGAAGGATTTTCAGTGAACCGCCCCAATTCTTCCTTCCTATCCTCTCTCTCTCTCTCTCTCTCTCTCACTCTCTCTGCTGAACATTTCTGATGGTGGTGCAAAAGAAAATATGAAGGAATAGAAACTTCAGGTTCTCATCAACGCTGGCTTTGTGTGTTTCTTCCTCCATGACAGTGCAGACCACAGACAAACTCTGCTAAAGCCACTCAACTGAGTCTACACACCCAGTACTATACTTAAATACATCTTATGACTTCCACTTACATTTTGTCAGGCAGCACTCACACCTGAAGACCAGATTCAACTAAGAATTCTAGAATGTTAGACAAGGACAGGAAAGAAACATCAAGTCTACATAGAAGTTTTTCTACTTCCTTTAAAAAAATAAAAAGGGCTGCTATATTTAAAGAAATCAATACACATTCATTGCCAAAAGTAGACTAAACAAAAGAGTATAGACAAGAAAACAGAAATCACCCCTAACCCCACCTCCCAAGATCAGTCACCAACCTTTTATTCTGCCTAGAACTACAGTCATTTCTTAATGGAACGATGCTGTACACACGTATTTCCCTTCTGTGGGGGGGAGGGGTGGGCTGCGATCGCAAGTCACATGCAATTCCCAGCCAGAGTCATGGAGCACATGGGGGAATGAATACTGGGGGAGATCAGGAAGTTGAAAGCAGGGATACCTGGAGAGTGATTGCAACTTTTCCTTTATGTGAGAGGTGGCCTTGCTGAGGGTAACTTTATCTCAAAATCCAAATAGGTCCTGAATGGCTGAAAATATTGCCTATTGAAAAAAAAAAAAGATCATTTCATATGTCATTCCTGAATATTGACAGAAAAGGGACTGTGACACAGGACAAAATTAAGCCTAAACTTTTCTAATCTGGCAAGCTCATACTTTTGACAGACAGGGTCAACAGCTTATCAGAGAGCCTGTTTCAGGGGGAAGCACCTCACCCCACCAATCATCTCCCTGTGAGGACAGCCTGCCTCCCGGAACCATTTACAGACTGTGAGCTTTTCCTTAGTGTGCTGGTTTTCTATTGCTGCTGTAACAAATAACCATATATTGAGTGGCTTAAAGTAGCATAGATTTATTATTTTACAATACTAGAGACGTTCATAATCAGTCTCACTAAGCAAAAATCAAGGTGCTGGAAGGGCTGCATTCCATTTAGAGGCTCTAGATTCTATTTCCTTGCCTCTTCAAGCTTCTAAAGGCTACCTGCATTCCTTTTCTCACAGCCCCACGTCACTCTGTCCTCTGCTTCTATCATTAAATTGCCTTCTCTGACCTTGACCCTCTTGCCTCCCTCTTAGGAGCTCTGTGATTCCATGAGACCCACTCAGAAAATCCAGAATAATCCTTCCATCTCAATCCCCTTAACTTAATCGCACCAGTTCCGCAAAGTCCCTTTTGCCATGTAATGTAACATATTTACAGGTTCTAGGCATGCGGATATAGACATCTTTGGGGAGCCATTATTCTGCCTACCACACTCAATATTAAAGCATTCTTCAGAAACATGAATTTTAATGTATGTTTAGTAATCCATCTTACAGATAAGACCAATATTCTCTTATTGTTTCCGTTAGGTTGTTTCTAAAAATTTTGCTATTCTCAATAATGCCAAAATGGACACTGAACAGAACTGAATGTTTGTGTCTCCCCAAAATTCTTATGTCGAAATCCTAACTACCAGGAGATGGTATTGAGGGGTGGAGCATTTGGAGATAATTTAGTCTTGAGGGTCTGAACGGAATTAGTGTCCTTATAAGAGATACAAAAGCTTGCTCCATCTCTCTGGTCTCTGCCATGAGAAGGTACAATGAGAAGTTGGCTATCCACAGCCAAAAAGAGGGTCTACCAGAACCCAACCATGAGGGCACTCTGATCTCAGACTTTCAGCCTCCAGAAGTGTGAGAAATAAATCTCTGTTGTTGATTTAACCTCTTTTAAGTGTATTTTACAAATATCCAGTTCTTCATTTTCTTTTTGCATTGTGTTTATGCAAGTTCAGGACTAAGTAGTTAAATCCTCATTAAAAAAATTGTTTAATTTTCAGGCTTTTCCCTTTGGATATATTTTCCCTTATGTTGACTTCCTTTATTGCTTATTTTTTTTAAAGATTTTATTTACTGGGGCGCCTGGGTGGCTCAGCCATTAAGTGTCTGCCTTCAGCTCAGGTCATGATCCTGGGGTCCTGGGATCAAGCCCCGCATCAGGCTCCCTGCTCAACGGGAAGCCTGCTTCTCCCTCTCACACTCCCCTTGCTTGTGTTCCCTCTCTCTCTGTCTCTCTCTGTCAAATAAATAAAATCTTAAAAAAAAAAGATTTTATTTATTTATTTGAGAGAGAGAGAGAGAGAGAGAAGGAATGCACAAGCAGGGGGAGGAGCAGAGGGAGAAGCAGGCTCTCCGCTAAGCAAGGAGCCCACCAAGGGGCTCAATCCCAAGATCCTGGGATCATGATCCAAGCTGAGGACAGATACCTAACAGACTGAGCCACCCAGGCACCCCTCCTTTATTGCTTATAAACCGAAACCGGAATATAACAGCACACTGAACTACAAGTAGAAAATATCACATACCTGAGTTTTACTTATTACAAAAATATTATCATATTAAAATCAGTTAACCATTTAAGAACAGAAGGACTTATTTTCAAAATTATTTAATGAGGACTCAGCAACTATGGCCTGCTACTTATTTTTTACAGCTTTTGAGTTGTGTGAAGGGGGGAAAAAAGAGGGATGTGCAACAGAGACAGTATGGCTCACAAAGCCTAAAGGATTTACTACCTGGTCTCTTAGAGAGAAAGTAACTCACTGGAAATGTCCAGGAGTGTGGGGATATGGGAAATAGAAACCTCTTTCTTTCAAAGAAATTTGCAACTTCCCCAACACTAATGTATTACCTCTTTCTATTCTTCCAACTGAAATGCCACTTCAACTCAAAAAACGAATAGAAATGACCAGTATACATATAAAAAATGCACAATCCCCCTAATTTCAATGAATTGCAAATGAAATTTACATGATGTCACTATCAGAGTAGAAAACAATATAAAGGTTTGTAACATATATAACACCAGAGAGGATGTGGGGAAATGTGAACCCTGACTTTCTTGGTGGAAGTGTGAGAGCAATCTTCTTGGGGACAATAATACAGAACTATCAAAAGTTCTCTTTGCCCAACACTTTAAACTTTATTAATTTAAGCCCAAAAACTCTCAGAGAAATACATAAGACAAGGTGTGTGCAGCTACTTCTTGAAATATTATTTACAAACAATACTAGAAAATTCCTAAATGCCTACTTGTATGGTAACTCAACAGACCTGGCTTGATCAAACTTTGCACATTCCCAAGAAAGAATGGTCTTCAGGACTGGCTCTGGGAGCTCCGAGCCCTTGGAATAGTCTGCCTGGTAGGACTATTTCTGTATGTCTGAGGGCATGGGCCATGTAGTACTGGTTTCATCAGACAGTCTACATTAATAATATGATATGTGGCTGACACCTGTTTTTGTTCTGAAAGGCTGGACAGTGATGTGCTGAGGCCAGTCACACGGGCACCACATGGCTACTTAATGACTCCCAATAAAAACCCTGGACACCAAGGCTTGGTGAGGTTCCCTGCTTGGCAACACTTGGCTGGGCTGTCATACATCATTGCTGGGAGACTTAAACACATCCATGGGACTCCACTGGGAGGACACCTGGAACCTCCTGCCAGGTTTCTCCTGACTTCACCCCATGCACCATGTGTCTTTTCCCTTTGCTGATTTTAATTTGTATCATTTCACTGTAATAAACTGTAACTGCAAGTTTAACAGCTTTTGAGTCCTTCTAGCAAACCATCAAACCTAAGGCTTGGCTAAGGCAAGGCTAAACTTACATCAACACACTACAACAAGAATTTTGATAAAGTGATACAATGCAACAGTATACAGCCATAAAAAAAATGAAACAGAGATGTGTGAGTATACACTCCCAATAGATGCCTACACTATCACTATATTGTTAAATGATCAATTAACTGCAAAACATGGTTAAGTATGGCCTTACATTTTTTTTAAAGATTTTATTTATTTATTTGAGAGAGAGAGAGAGCAAGCACAAGCAGGTGGAGGAGCAAAGGGAGAGGGAGAAGCAGACTCCCCGCTGAGCAGGGAGCCTGATGCGGGGCTCAATCCCAGGACCCCGGGATCACGAACCAAGCTGACGGCAGATGCCCAACCGACTGAGACACCCAGGCACCCCTGGCCTTACATTTTTAAAAGTTAACATTTATTGAACGTTCATGATGTACACCAGGCTTTATGCAAGTGTTTTTTATATATTACCTCATTTGATCCTAACAGTACTGTAAGTATTATTATCATCATCACTTTAAAAATGAGAAAAACAGGCACAGAGAGGCTAAATTACACATCCGAGGTCACACATCCCAGATTAGAAATCAGGCTGTCTTACATCAGGGTCAGCATTTTTAATGGATAATCCATGCTGCCTCTCTTCCAAAATGTGTATCTGTAGGTGTGTTTGCAATATACCTCAAAAAATATTTATTAATAATAGTTTCTTCTTGGGAGTAAGATTACAGGAAGATGTGACTTCTTTGAACATTCATATGTATTGTGTTTTTGATGTATAAGCACATATTAATGTTTTAATTATTTGTAGGTTATGAGATCCACCTATCATATGCCCAGTTTTTATAGATACATTGGCATGGGGCTGTTTTGGGTCTATTTTCTTTCACTGATCTACCTGGCACCATTTTTTTTTTATTTTCATGTCCTAAACTTACACTTCATTGTGCTTCTGATTATACTTGTCCTTCCTCACCAATCTCTGTCCAAACCGTGGGTTCTTTTTGCCTAGTTACTTTTCCAAACAAACTTCAGTACTGCTGTCAAGTTCTCCAGTAAAATTTCATTAATATATTAATCAGAGTCATTTGCATGAGTTTCACACAAGAGTACAGCCTTATTAGTAAAGAGAACGCCAATTCAGATTTTGTGATTCCAGGGGTCTGGCTCAGACATGGACAAACTGACGGGTGCTGGCAGGGCATTCCACACGGATGTATAAACAAATGGGAAGAGCTACATCTAACACCCATGATCCACTTTTCTAATTCGAGGCTATGCTCAACCGTCCATCAGTATCAGTACTCACAGGTCCTCTGAGGACCCTGGCAGTAGCACTGAATTCCCATCCATGCAACACGTGTGCTAGTGCCCAGCACTGTGTGTCAGGACTGCTCACGGGCTTGACTGAGTAACACTACGGATGTTCGTTAGAACTTCTGTCACTGAACAGCTGTGTGATCTTAGGCAAGTTACTTAACCTCCCTGGTCCTCATTTTTTTCATCTGTAAAATGAGAATCGTTAACTATACATCTTTGGGATTACTGTAAGGCACAAACTAGGCAGCCTAAGCTAAGTTTCTAGAACACGATCAGCACCTAAGAGTTGGAGAGTATCATCACTCCTAATGCCCCTGCCACACAACCAGCCTATTAAAAAATCATAGCTTATTCCCAAAAAGATGGAAAAAAAAAGCCTCTAAATAATACGCCTTTTATTTCCAGCATTTTCTCATCAGTGATGTCTTACTATATATATCTGAATGTCCTTTATTAAGTCCCTCATCTCCAATGCAGCACTGTGCGGAGAATAAGAGATGCAGCTAGAAGGGGGCAACACCGATACTGTCAAGTGACAGAAAGGCATAAGCAAATAACCGAGATATGGGCCCAGCCAACAAAGCCACCTCCACACGGACGCTTCCATTGTGCTCTTGAAAAGTCACACGCCGATCCCCAGAGTGCGGTAAGAAATAAGACATTTCTGCAGGACTGAACAGGGGTCTGACAGCCAGGCCCCCCTTTTCCCCTCCCCCCCCCCCAGGTTTAGTTAGCTGTCACACAGTCACCATGGCAACCCTCTGTCAGAAGACACACCACCTCCGGTCTGAAGCAGGCAGCCTGTCCTCTTCAACGCTGTGAAATGTCTAGAATGCTTTCTGAGACTCATTTTTTCTATCTGTGCTCTGTGTGGAGATGTGTGAGAGAGGAGGGGGGAGTTCTGGCGGTTCATGTGTGGCTCAGTAGATTAAACAAAAACCACCACAAATACACACAATACGGAGCTTAGACACACTATGCTAATGATAGAAGTAAAACATTTTGACAGCCTCACTCAGCTAAGTGTCAAACACTTGAGAAAAAGAAAAATTGGTTTAAAAAAGAAAATCAGCAACCAAGTACAAATAAGAGCCTAAAAGGAACGGATTAAAGGCAACCCAGAGCCTCTTCAAGGCATAGAGAAGGACGTGCTAATGAACAGGAAAAAGCAGACCTGAAAGAGGTTTACCAGACCTTTGACGGGGGTGGGCTAGACCTGGATCAAGGTGGGCACTGAGCTTCTGACTCTCACAGGCAGGTGAGGGCTCAAAACTAAACAGAACTTGTTCGGTCCTCACAGCAAACAATAAAGAACAAATGGGTACAGTGCGGGCATGCATGCATGCACACACCTCACAGACGCAGCCCACAGCAACTAAGCCTATACCTATATGGCCACCCCCACTTACCAGTTTCCACAAAACTGCCACCCACCCATGAGTAGAAAATTCCAGAAACAGGTAACCTGCATAGCTAGCTGGGTCATCCTCCTCTCACAAAACATCTTGCCACACACGTAAGCAACGTGACAGCAGAAAGGGGCGTGTGCTTCTCTCCCTAAATTCAAAAGTGCCCCTGTTCTAGAGCCTCTCTCACTGGAACAACCTTCAAAGGCCTTTTAGCCAGACTGATGCCCCAAAGAGGGAAGTTAAAATTTTAGTCCTGGCAGGGAAGTCAAACAGCACAATGACACTGCACACAGCAAAAGACAGTTTTAAAGTCTTTCTGGCAACAGAAAGGAATCATAAAACAAGACAATCACTTTCAGCCCAGCCAGTGAAACAGAAAAGCAAGCAGAGAAACACAGGGCAAAAATGTTTTTCCCCAATCTATTTCTCCAAGGCCAACAAAGGAATGAGTTTGCAATCCTTGCACAGGTCTGACGGATGACGGGCAAGAGCACTGAGCAGCAGACACTCCCAGTGCCTCCCCAAGATCTGTTCTTCTTTATCCCTCGCCGTGAGAGCTCCACTTCTGATATGACGGCAATACGCCAGGATAAGCTGCCTGATCCCCAGCCCCCCTTGCAACTAGAGGTGCCCATGCAAACCGGAACCGGCCAATGAGATGCCAGCTAGGCAGGCTCTGACTTGGTCCCCCTTCCTTCCGCCATGCCTGTAGGGGCAACAACTATCCTGTGAACATGACAACGAAACTCCCCTACTGCTACGGCTAGAGAAGCAAAAGCTCGAGTTCCTGGACCCTGTGCGCTGCCTTCAATGGACTGGGCTCATTCCCAAACAGTGGTTCTCCATAAACTGAATTACACTTCTCTCTCGTTGCAGCTGGTAGTGTTCCAAAGCTCACCTGTGGAGAAAAGGATGGAAGAAGGAAAGCAGCAAGAGTCAACGATCTTCTTTGCCCAACTTGCTCTAAACATTTACATGGTGAAAGGTCACCCGCCCGCCCCGCACCTGGTGTCTGCAGTTGGCAAGGGCGTAGACTGGGTCCTGGGCATCCTACAGGAACCAGCACGGCTGCGGAATCCAGCTGTGTACACTTGACCACGCATGATCTCCACACCAGCTTGCTTTCTTTGGCTCTGGTGTTTTTAACATGACAAACTCTCCAAACTGTAAAGTACCACCCTACGAGGTACATTTGCGGGTCCCAAGAACGGCAAATATTTCCGCCTTCCAGCTCCCCAGGGCTCCACCTTCATCAGGCTTCAGGAACCTCCCCCGACAAAACCTGTCAGTGTGATACTTAGGGGATAAAGAGAGGAAAAAGGTTGCACTTTCAACTCCTCTGGTTATTTAAATCCCATGCACGGTTAGCCCACGTATACATGGTTTCCATTTCTTTTGAACTTCTTCCCCACAAATTCTTTCAAATGTTCCGATAATGAGATAGAAACCGAGACAATTACTGACCCAATGTGATGAAGGTGGATATTATTTTAAATTACACACATTTTAAGCCTCCATAATGATGTTAATTATCCCCATTTGCTTAAACACTAAGAAAATGGAAATAATCTTGCATCTCAGAACACCTCTTGAAAAAGAAATAAGTCCCCTACTAAAGTAAATTATAATTAAAGTATCAGGTTTATAATACTCAATTAATTAATTAAAGTAAGATTTTGAGTCATCGTCTGCTCCGCCTTAGGATTTCTCAACCTCAATGCCACTGATATTTCGGACCAGATACTTCTGTGTTGTGAGGATCGCCCTGTGCAATGAGGGAGCTTAGCAGCATCCCTGGGTAGGACAAAACGTCTGCAGACATTACCAAATGTCCTCTGGGGAAGCAAAACCACCCTCTGGTACCGCTGCTCTACCTGAAACGGGTCACTCTCCACAACTACTTTGCAGATGGTAAAACCGAAGTCCAGAATGGCCAAGGGCAGGTCCAATGTCAGAGAGCTAAATTAGCCGCCAAGACGGGGTACACGCTGTGGGAGCTACTCCTTCATTCCTGGTGTTCCAACACACTGAACTGCCATGTGTTGGGACATAGGCTGAAGACAACAGTATTTTAACTTAAAATAAATGTTACCAAAAGCATGTTTTATTTGTTCTTTTTCTAGTTCCTTTAGGTATAAGATTAGGTTGAGATTTTTCTTGTTTTTTCAGGTAGGCCTGCATTGCTATAGATTTCCCTCTTAGAATAGCTTTTGCTGCATCCCAAACATTTTGGATCATTATATTTTCATTTTCATTTATCACCATGTATTTTTTATTTCCTCTTTGATTTCTTGGTTATTCATTGTTTAGTAGCACATTACTTAACATCTATGTATTTGTGTTCCTACCAGACTTGTGATTGATTTCTACTTGCGTACCACTGTGGTTGGAAAAGTGCATGATATGAGTTCAATCTTTTTCAATTTATGGAGACTTGATTTGTGACCCAACATGTGATGTATTCTGAACACTGTTCCATGTGCACTTGAAAAGAAAGTGTAATCCACTGTTTTTGGATGGAATGTTCCGAATATGTTAGGTCCATCTACTCTAATGTGTCATTCAAAGCCTGTTTCCTTGTTGACTTTCTGTCTGGATGATCTATTGATATAAATGGGGTATTAAGATGCCCTACTACTATTGTATTACCGTCAGTTTCTTCTTTTATGTCTGTTAATAGTTACTTTATGTATGTAGGTGGTCTCACATTGGGTGCATAGATATTTCTAACTATTATAACCTCTTGTCAGATTGTCCGCTTTATCATTATGTAGTGTCCTTTGTCTCTTGTTATAGTCTTTATTTCCAAGTCTATTTTGTCCTATATAAGTATTGCTAGTGCAGCTTTCTTTTCACCTCATTTTGCATGGTAAATGTTCATCCATCCCTTTACTTTCAATGTGCATGTGTCTTTCGGTCTGAAGTGAGTCTCTTGTAGGCTGCATATAGATGGGTCTTGCAGACATAAAGGAAATAATTGGAGCATTTAGTCCATTTACATTTGAAGGAATTATTGATAGGTATACACTTACTGCCATTTTGTTACTTCTTGCATGGTTGTTTTTATAGTTCTTCTCTGATGTTTTCTTCTCCTGCTCTTTTTCCTTGTGGTCTGGTGGCTTTCTTTAGTGTTATGCTTACATTCCTTTCTCTTCATTTTTTGTGTACTGATTGTAGGTTTTTAATTTGCGGTTATCGTTAGGTTCATACGTAACATCATACACGTACAGCAGTCTATACTGAGTTGATGGTCACTTAAGTTCGAACCCATTCTAAATATTTACTGCCCCCCCCACCACACACACCTTTTATGTATTTGAGTCATATTTTATATATCCTTTTATTTTGTGAATCCCTTGACTGACTTTTGTATATATAACTGATTTTAATGCTTTTGTGCTTTAACCTTCATACTGGTTTTATAAGTGATCGATCTAGTACTTTTATCATATGTATATGTAACCTCTCAGGGGGCCTCACAGGTAGAGCACCCTACAGTTTGGTGTGCCTGCAGCCCTGGCAGATGGACTGAGAACAGTCATCTGGTCTGACTGGTGACAGTGCCCACTCATAAGCCTGTGTTGGGCCCAGACAGACACTCTAACAGCACAGGGACCAAACCCTGCCCGCTGAGCCCACAACAGGCATAGTGGGCCATTACACCCAACTGGACTAAAGGCAAATGTGGCTCAGCCACAACAGTAAGGTACACACAGCCCACAGAGGAGATACCCGTGAAGTGCCTGGTTCTGGTGAACACGGGGCATTGCACCACAGGGCATGAGAGGACCTCTTCCTCATAAGACCACTATCATCAAGCTCAGGAGAGGTAGCTGTCTTTCTTAAAACATAAACACAGAGCTAGACAAAAGAAGGAGACAGAGAAATATGTCCCAAATGACAGAATAGAATAAAATAAAAAAGAGCTAAATGAAATGGAGTTAAACAATATGTCTGATAAAGAATTCAAACTAATGGTCATAAAGATACTCACTGGACTTGAAAAAGGAGTGGAGGATCTCAGTGAGACCTTCAACAAAGAGATAGAAAATATAAAAAGGAACCAGTCGGAGATGACGGACTCAATACCTAAATAAAAAATACACTGAGGGAATAAGCACTAGAACAGAAGAAGCAGAGGAATGAATCAGCAAGCTGGAAGATGGAGTAATAGAAAGCAATTAAGCTGAACAAGAAAAAGGAAAAAGAATAATAAAAAATGAGACTAGATTAAGAGAATTCAGCAATACCGTCAAGCATATTAACACTCACATTACAGGCATCCCAGAAGGAGAAGACAGGAAAAGGGGGGAAGAAAATTTATTTGAACAATACCTGAAAACTTAACAAATCTGGGAAGGAAACAGAAATCTAGATCCATGAGGTCCCAAGATCCCCCAAGAAAATCAACCCAAGAAAGCCCCCACAAAGACACATAATAACTAAAATGGCAAAAAGTAGTGATACAGAGAAAATTTTAAAAGCAGAAAGAGAAAGCAGTTACATGTAAGAGAAACCCCATAAGGCTATCCTGACTTCTCAGCAGAAACTTTGCAGGCAAGACAAAGTGGCATGATATACTCAAAGTGCTGAAAGGAAAAACCTGCACCAAGAACATTCTATTCAGCAAAACTATGATTCAGAATTGAAGGAGAGAGTTTTCCAGACCAACTGAAGTTAAAGGAATCCATGACCACTAAATCAGCCTTATAAGGAAAGTTAAAGGGAATTCTTTGAGTGTAAAAAAAAAAAAAAAAAAAAAAAGGCCATAATCAGGAGCAAGAAAATTTTGTAGGGAAAATATTTTACAGGTAAATGGAAACATATTGATAAAAGTAGGTTAATCACTTATAAAACTGAAGGCATGTTTTAAAGAACTCAATACCATTAATCAACAGTATGTTAGAGATACTGACATGAGAAGCTTGTTAAATTTCATGGCCAATCCTATGACTTTTCTCCCCCACTCCCATTCAGACTAATCCAACAAATACTTATTAAGCATTTTCTAGGCATCTTCAACATTAGTTAAGCAAAGAAGAGTTCTTGCTTCAGCACATTAGCAGTGCAGTGAAGTGACAGTGGGACAAGTTCACCAGTCACCACGGCACAAGTAAAGAGCCAAATTCCATGAGAGAGCTTCCAACAAAGTAATATGGAGCCTCAGAAAGAGGAAATTTCACATAAGTTTGGAAATCAGAGAAATCACAGAGGAAAATGCAACTGAGATGGGCTTTGTGAGATAGTCAAGGCATTCTAGGAAGAAGGAACAGCACGGAGGTGGGAAGTAGGGAACCACTTATTGGACCACTGAATTACCTAACAGCCTCAGAACCAGTGAGTTTCTAAACAGATAATGATATGAATAATGATGCTGCATTTCCAAGAAATTAGTTCACTATAACTGCGTAAATAAATTAGGGAAGTGATGGACTGGAATGCTTCTCACTGGCCTTCTAAAGCACAGTCTGGCCAAAAGGAGAGGGTACCATGAGGCAGTCTGTCATTCCTGGCCTGGAAGACTAAAGACAGAAAGTGAATATTCTACCACTGTAAGCAAAAGGCACTGTGAAGGCCGACCTGGGGCTGAAATGGCAGAAATAGGACACACTGGGACAAACGCAGATGATGATGCAGGCAGGAACTGATGGAAGGCAAGAGAAAAGAATGAGGAGGAACATGACCATCACCTCCTAAATCTTAGTGAGTGGAGAACCATGGTACCATTAACAGAAACCTGAGTTTTGGGGAAGAACTGATCCTAGGGAAGAAAATGAGTTTGCAATTTCAGGGAGACACCCGAGAGAAGTCCAAAAAGACATCAGAAAGAAGGGGGTGGAGCTCTGAATAAAGATCAAGACCAAGATTTTGTTCACAGAGAAAAGCAGGTTACAGATTTGGAGTTTTCTGTGTCAAGTTGACTCTTCAAGCTTTAACCATAGATAAGATCCCTGAGAAAGGGGTGAGAACGAAGTCTTGAAGAATGCGTAGGTTTAAGATGCAAAAATAAGAGGAAGGGTAAGAAAAAGAAATCATAAAGGAATTTTTCACTCTAGGTGCAAGAAGTAGGGAAGCCAGATGTAGGCAAAAGTTGAAATGCACCAGAAAGATTAAGTAAGATGAGGCATGAACGTTGTCTGTGATTTACCAGCTAGATCAAAGCTAGGCTGGGCTTTGACAAGGCAGCAGCAAAGCCTAAAAACTAGGAGACCACTCTCTGGAATCAGACAGACTTTGACTCCTATCTGGGCTTTGGCACTTGCCAGGTATAGGACCAAGGACAAGTTACTAACCTGCTCTCTGCCCTCTTCTTCTCAATAAAATGAGGGTGATACCATTCTCTCCATGTAAGCTGTGGGACATTCAGCATGTAAAGCACTTAGCCCAGTGATGAGCCCTCACCAATAACAACAGCTTTTCAACACCCCCACCTCCTCCTCCACTGATACCACAGAGGCCAGGTGAGGGAGTGACTTAGTTCTCCTCTGCACCAAGAGCCAGGTGAGGGAGGCACTGAGAAGGATAGGTCTGTACTACTCCAGCTAGTGGCATTTGCTGAATGGTTGACTCTATGTCGTGACATGAACACTGAGAAGCATCAACCAAAAGAAACAATGATCACGGGGTAGGCATGGGAAAGGGGAGTAGGCAAACCATTTAATACAAGAGAGCAGGGATCAGCAGAACTTTTCCCTAAAAGTGCCAGAGAAAAACTATTTTCGGATGTGAGGGCCATGTGGTCTTTGTCACAACTACTCTACTTTACCTTGCAATGCGAAAGCAGTCACAGATGATGCGTAAGTGAACAGATATGGCTATGTCCCAATAAAGCTGCATTTATAGAAATAGACAGTAGTTGGCCTGTAACCCACAGTGTGCTTCCCCTTGTAATAAAAGGTGGAATAAGGCCAAACAAGGCAAACATTCTTAAATCTCTGACTCTAGCTGCTAAGTTTAGAGAAGTTAACACAGATAGAAGAAACATATTGAGACAAGTAAGACCAAATTTTAAAGACTCCCAGCCAGGGGCGCCTGGGTGGCACAGCGGTTAAGCGTCTGCCTTCGGCTCAGGGCGTGATCCTGACGTTACGGGATCAAGCCCCACATCAGGCTCTTCCGCTATGAGCCTGCTTCTTTCTCTCCCACTCCCCCTGCTTGTGTTCCCACTCTCGCTGGCTGTCTCTATCTCTGTCGAATAAATAAATAAAATCTTTTAAAAAATAAATAAATAAAGACTCCCAGCCAGCACAATCTGAAGTGTAACAACTGGGTTCATCCTTAGTGCTTCATTGTTTTTGGAGAAGGGGAGGAAGGAGGATGAAGAGAGTGTCTGAAAAACATTAAAAGCTCTCATGGAAAATAATAAATAAGTTAGAGAAATGCAGTAGTTAAAACATTCATGAATGTCCATCTACGTGGCAAACTGAGACAATTTAGTCTCTGATTCCTTGCTAAGCTTCCCGGGCTGATTTGGAAAACAGAAATACCACTACCTTATTTCCTGGTGACAGGGACTTGTACTCAATGCTCAGTGGAGGGTTCTTCCAGCCCTTGGTTCAATGAATCCCTAAATTTCCCCACTCCCCCACCCATACCCCAAACACGCACCTTACGATGCCTTGTACTTCCTTTGCTAAAGGGACAGCAACTCATTCTTCTTTGTCTCTTCCCATCATTAATTATTTGAGGGCCATCTGAGGTATCTCAGAGTGATAAAACCTTCCTAACAAGAAGTCAAGATCATTGGGCTGACAGTTATTACTACACTTGGAAGGACCAGACCAATATAAAATACTGCAGGAGTCCAGGGGATAAAAAGATGAATGACTGGTTTTATCAGCATGTCATTACTGTCTTAGCAGGAGAGATAAATCAAGGAAACACACATTAAGCTTATGTAGAAAGACATAAACATGGAAACCCAGACACTGATAAAGGGCTCAAAGTTTCTACGAGCAGAGGGCAACTACCTATACTCAAGAGTAAGAAGAAATGAAAATCTCAGCCTGTCTTGAATAGTAGGCAGGATCTGGAAAGAGAGAGATTAAGAAAAAATGTATCAGAGGAGAAAAACCACATGGGCATGGGCATACACTTAGGTCAGCAAGCAAAAGCCATGCAAAGGACCAAAGATTGATATTCAGGAGGGAGAGAGCAGTTAGGCGTGCTGATTGTTAAAATCTCCCAAACCTCCTCATCAGAAGGTAAAATGCTGCCACCCTGGCCCTCCCTCTCCTGTCTTAGCAACTCTGTCACCATCACCCTGTCCACCCTCCATCCCTCCTCCCCTCATGGAACTTTCCAAGTGTCTCTGCAATCCAGTAACTAAAGTGAGAAAACAGGGTCCACCAGGACCTAGTCCAGCACCAAGTCCAATGTCTGTTCTCTCTGGGTTGTGCCCACACAACACACCGTTGGTTAGAAATGTATGCCTTTCTTCACTGGGCTTAGGCTGACTAATAAAGACCCTACAAAAGAAAGGATTAAGAATGAGGCTGGAAACACCCACTGATACCCAATCTAAAGGCATATTAACAGAAATCTGGATCAGAAATCCAGACTTGCTTTCACAGTCCATAAGAAGTCCTTATAAGTTTTGTTACTTTATGTATTAACTAAGTTTTCTTTAGGAAAAATGTAATATACCTGCTTTAAAAATAAACTATACAAAACAGTGTTAAGTAACCTTCCACAAATATTTTATGAATATTCAAAAATATAAACTCATCCTTTTTAAAAATAGAAATATATTTATACTCAATATATACTTTTTTGTGCTCTTTACTTATTTTTCAACTTAACAATATACCTTTGAGTTTGTTCCATATTCATAAATATGGAATTGATGGACACAGAGGTTATTACCCTATTTGCTACTACAAACAACATGATGGCAGGGCACCTGGGTGGCTCCATCAGTTAAGGGTCTGCCTTCGGCTCAGGTCATGATCCCAGAGTCCTGGGATCGAGTCCCCTGTCAGGCTCCCTGTTCAGTAGGGAGTCTGCTTCTCTGCCCCTCCCCTGGCTGGTGCTTACTTGCTTTCCCTCCCTCTCTCCCTTCCTCTCTCTCATATAACTAAAATCTTTGAAAAATGAATAAAATGTAAAATAACAACATGATGACAGACACATTGTGTCTTTGTGCACAGACATCTATGTAAATTTGCAAGATAATAAATCTAGTAGAAGTGGAAATGCTGAATGTGTACCACTAAAAAGAATGCACCATGGAGGGTTCCTGAGTTACTGGGAGAAGCAGGAAGACTAAATGGGGAAAGGATAAGAGACATCAGTGTATTGAGGTGGGAAATCTGGACTGAAGACTAAACGATATAGGAAGGGAGATGCTAGAGAAAGACACTTTCAGGCTCCAACAGTATGCAAGTGAGAGCAGCTGCCCAAGGGCTGGGGAAAAAGAGAGGAAAAGGATTTCAGGACCAACGCAAGTGCAACCACGGAGGAAAAATTAACTGAGTTAATGAGTAATGATATAAAGACAGGAACGAGGGAAAGGGCAGGTAGGACAGTGAAAAGAGGGGGGAAAAACAAATCTTCATGTAGTGCTCCTAAGCCCGAGATATCAGGCATGGGAACCAGACAAAACTCTCAACCTGGGGTGCTCTGTCTTGAATGAAGGAGAGTTCCATGTTGCACATGGTGATGCTCAGATGTCGAGGGGACAACCAGGTAGACTATTTTAACTGTGGCTGGAAATGTCTCACTGAAATTAGGAGAGAAGATAAGAATGGAAAGAGGGATTTAGGCACCATCCCCAGAGATGGGTGGAATCAGATAGGACCACCCAGGGAGAGAAGGGTGCAGAGTGCCAAATGCCACCTCCCTGGGATCACCAACATTTAGGGAGCCAGGATGAGGCAATCAGAAAGAAAGGAAGGGATGGGGGCGGGGAGCACAACGGTGCGGCATGAAAGCCAAGAGAGGGGTGAGTTAAGGTAGAAGGTAGCCCCGAGGGAGAGGTAAGTCCACAGCAGAGGAGGAAAAGGATGATCTGGCAGCCGGGCCCCACAGTCTTTCAAACCAACTGGAAAAGACACCAGAAAAAGGAAAAGAAGCAAGGCTTCTTAGTAACTCTATATAAGTTACTCTTGTATAGAGTAACTCCATATAAGGCTGGAGTTGCATTCCATCAAGTTGGCACTGTGCAGAATGGACACAGGAGCTGAAGAATAGTAAAATGGAAGGGGATTTTTCTTAGGATAGCTCAGAGTTTATAAGCTGAAAAGAAGGCTTAAGTGAAAAGAGCAGAAAACTGACAGAACGAGTAGGTGAAAGAGAGCAAAATCTCAGAACTACTGGCCCCAAATGCTTTATTAGCATGACCGGTAAGAGATTCTGATCTTTTGCAAATCACCCCTCTGTCACACTGTTTAGACACTACCATGGTTTCTTTTATTTGTGGTTTCTTGTTTCAATTCCAATTTCCCATTTCTGTTAATCTTTTGCTACCACTGGAGATGCTGTGAGCCACTAATCCCCCCAGTGGTGTTTCTGCAGTAAGAAAAGCTTCTGAGAGGCTCACAGCAAAATGTCACTGACACAAGATGCCATCTAAATGTCCTGTATTTCTGTATAATCTTGTCCATGGAGGACACTTTTATCCAGTTATAGCAAACCATCTGCTAAATCAGAAATAAAGATCTAGAAAATGCCACAAAAACAAGCAGCAATGCAAAACATGGCATGCAACTCTCCCCAAGGCTCAAGGTACTAAACAACTTCCAAACTACTGCTGGAAATAAAATGAAAAAAAAAAATTTAATATGCCCTATCATCTCTGAGGGAAGGAAAACGTTAATGTCTCTTTAGTTCATTCCTTCACTGTCAGGTCAGTAACATCATTAAATTCAGCAAGTTACTTCTTTCAGATATTAAGTCATCTTCTTACTTCTCTCCCAAACACAAAGAGCACATGCAATTCAATTTTCCTTAAGAGAACTAGTTTTCCCAGGTTGTAGTTTATCCAAGATTGATTCTCTTTAGCACTACTTCTACTTACTAGAAATATAGCTCCAATTTTTAAAGTACCAGTCCTGCAATCAGTACCAAGGCAAAGGTTAAAACTCAAGTCAACAAAATGAGACATGAAATGCAAAATCAAAAATTACAAACAGCCCCAAAGATAGAAAAAGAAAGGATGAACCATTCTTTGGGACCTATGTGTAAAGATGGCAGAGTTGACCAGTATGTCCCTCCCTTCAATAATACCTAACAAAATGATGAAAAGTAGCCCCAAAAAGGCAAAGGAAGGAAGGGGGGCGGAGAATGGGTAAATTTTCAAAAAAGAAAGTTCACGTGCTATTTCTTTTCAGTGTGGCAACATACTGAAAATTCTCACCAACACCCATCAATTTAGAGAGAAGCGAGATAAGGAAATGGTTAATAGCCTAGAAAAGCCAAGCAAAATGGCATTGCCTGGGATGAGTTTTAACCATCACCATAGTATCTCCAAGACCTCGGTGGCAGTTGGAAAACTGCCAGAGCTTGTTATTTGGGCAGCTCTGTGTGAACTGGGGTAATCTTTCAAGTATGAGTGTACCCCACCCCATGGGAACAGACACATCCCTAACTCTGAGGGTGTAAACTCTGATTTAAGGCATTTAATCAAATCTCAGAAGAGAAAGCACAACTCAGATCTTTCAAAAAAGCCTGTGTCCAGGTTCATCCAAGCTCCATCCCCAGCCCCCTTTCACCTACCATGTACTTTCAGGCCCCAGAAAACTGAAGACAGTACTCAATGTCCTCAAACTGCAGCTCAGAGAAGTAGGTAAGCAAGCCTTATTGAAGATGGGAAGGTATCATAGAGAAACCCGCTTCATTTTATTAAAACAAAGAATAGGCTCCAGATAGAGCAGTCCATGCTAAGCTGAGCAGTTTGACAAAAGGCAAGCAAATCTTCAAACATATTACCAAAGGAAAAAGATTCCTAGCATTCTTTAGAAAATTTATGAAGGACTCAATCAGAAAACATAACTAGAAAAACAAAAGCAAATTGCACATGAGTATAAATGTTCAGTAGTAATCAAAACTGATACAAGGGTAGTCAAGCAATAGGACAGAACATCAAATACAGAAATAGGCCAACAAATATGTGGCCAATTGACTCCCAAAGAAGGTACAAAGGTATTTTAAGGGTAAAACAAAAATTGTTTTAACAAATGTTGCTAGAGTAACTGAATATCCAAAAGAAAGAAAAAAATGGACTTACACTGCTCCCTCCCACCATACACAAAAATTAACTTGAAATAGATTGAAGTCCTAACCATATAAAACTTCTAGATGAAAACATGAGAAAATACCTTTGCAAAGTGAGAATAGCCAAAGATTTCTTAAATAGATGCAGAAAGCAATACCACTTTAAAAACCTTAGAAATTAAACTTTAAAACTTCTGCTCAGATAAAGGTACATTTAAGGAAATAAACAGGTAAGCAGTAAACTGAGGAAGAAAATATGTACAACACATCTATCTGACAGAGGAACCACTAAATACACACAGACACACACATAATCAAGAACACAGCAGTTAAGAAAATGTTCAAATAACTCAAAAAGGTCAAGAAAGAATAGCAACAAAAGCAGAGGGAACAATCAGAATATAAATGACAAAACAGTATGCTTAAAGGAAAGTTTATCAATAATTACATTAAATGTGAATGGTCTAAACGCACCAATTAAAAAACAGAAACCATCAGAATTAAAGTTTTTAAATAACCCAATTATGTGCTGTCTACAGAAAACTCACTTCAAATTATGTCAATAGATTAAAAGTACAAGGTCAAAGACATATGCCACATAAACATGAATTAAAAACTGGATATAGATATTTTAATATCAAAGATTTCAGAGCAAGGACAATCACCAAAGATAAAGAGGGACATAATGTAATGGTACATGAGTTAATGTATCAAGAAAACATAACATCCTAAATGCATATGCCCCTAACAATAGAGATTCCAAACACACTGAAGAAATACTATAAGGAGAAATAGACAAATCCACAATTATAGTTGAAGACTTCAATACTAGGCTTTCAGTAATAGGTAGAACTAGTAAGAAAATCAAGGAAGTATAAGTGAATAACACTAACATCCAACAGGAACTAATGGGCATTTATAGAATATTCCAGCCTACAACAGAATACACATTTGTTTCAAGTGCACACAGAACGTTCACCAAAATAGACCATTATCCTGAATCAGTTAACAAATCTTAACAATAATAAAATAATTAAAATCATACAAAGTATATTCTCTGATCGTAATGGTTATAAATTAGATATCAATAATGGGAAGATGACAAGAAAATCTTTAAACATTGAGAATTTAAACAACTCAATTCTAAATAACCCAAGACTTAAAGAGGATGCCTCAAAAGAAATTGCAAAGTATTTTTAACTGAAAAAAATGAAAATACAACATAACAAAATTAATGGGATGCAAACAAAGTAGTGCTTCAACCAACATTTAGGTCATTAAATGCTTATATCAGAAAGCGAGGAAGATCTCAAATCAACAATCTTAGTGTTCACCTTATAAAACTAGGAAGAAAGCAAAATAAGCAAGGCAAGCAGAAGGAAGGAAATAATAAAAAAAAAATCAATGAAATTGAAAATGTGAAAATGAGAAAGAAAAATCAACGAAAGCAAAAGTCAGTTCTTTGGGGGGAAACATCAGTAAAATCTACATATCTCTAGCAAGGCCGACAAATAGAGAGTGAAAAGACACAAATTATCAATATCAGGAATGAAAGTGGAGATAGCGGTACAGACCTCATAGACATTAAAAGAATAACAACAACAAAAACACCCCTATACACATGAACCTTTCAATTTAGATCAAACTCATCAGTTCCTAGTAAACACAAAACTACCAAACCTCAATCAAAATGAAAAAGATAAAACAGTCTTGTAACAATTAAAGAAATTGGATCCAATTAAAATCTTTCTAAAGAATAAATCTCCAGGCCCAGATAGTTTCACTAGCAAATTGTACAAAGCATTTAAAGGAGAAACAACTGTAATTCCACACAGAGTCACCTAAAAAATAGAAGAGGTAATGTTTCTCCACTATTTTATAAAGCCAATATTACCCTGATATCAAAACTAAAGAAAGTATAAAAAGTAAAAACTATGAACGAATATCCCTAATGAACACAGATGCAAAAATCTTCAACAAAAACTAGTAAAACAAACTCAGTTATATATAGAAAATAGTACACCACAGACAAGTGAGGTTTATTCTACGAAGGCGAAACAGGTTCAATATCCAAAAATCAACGAATGTAATCCAACATATTAACAGCACAAAGAAGAAAAAAATACATGAGCATATCAACTGACAACTGTGAAAATTCAACATTCATTCATGTCAAAAGCTCAGCAAACTACAAACAGAGGGGATTTTTACTCTCACAACTCCCATGCAACATTATACTGAAAGCCTGAGCCAGTGTCGTAAGCCAGGAAAAAGAAATGAAGGGCAAACAGATTGTAAAGGGAGAAAAAACATGGTCTCTATTTGCAGATGAAATAATGGTCTGTATAGAAAGCCCTAAGGAACCTACAAAACAACACAACAAAAATAAATAAATAAACTCATAGAATAAGTAAATTTAGCAAGGGTATAGGATATAAGATCAACACACAAAAACCAACCATATTTCTATACATTGACAATGCATAACTGCAAATATTTTTTTTTTATAAATATTTACAATAGAGGTGCCTGGGTGGCTCAGTCAGTTGAGTGTCCACCTCTTGGTTTCAGCTCAGGTTGTGAGCTCATGGGTCATGAGATCAAGCCCCACGTGGGGCTCAGTGCTCAGCAGAGAGTCAGCTTGGGGATTCTCTCCCTCTGCCCTTTCTCTCTCCCTCTCTCTAATAAATAAATCTTTAAAAAAAATATTTACAATAGTTCCCAAAAGTTAAATACAGGTAAATCTAACAAAATATGTACAATAACATTATGCTGAAAACTATGAACCACTGATGAAAGACGTCCAAGAAGAATGAAGTGGAGGAACATTGTGTAATCATGGACTGAAAGACTAAACATAGCAAAGATGCAATTCTTCCCAAGTTGATCTGTATCTTTAACAAAATTCCAATCAAATCCCAGCAGAATTTTGTTTTTTTGTTTTGGGGGGATTTTTTTTTTTTTTTTTTTGATATATAGAAAAATGCTGACTCTAAAATTCATATTGAAAAGAAGAACTAGCTGAAACAGTCTTGAAATAGAAATACAATGTTAAAGGAATTTTCATTTTGAAAACTTTCTATAAAGCTACAGTAATTATTACTTTAATTATTTCAGTTGTCATTTTGTTCTGACTTTATCGAAATTAGAAATATTTTTCTACAAAGATACTATAAGGAGAATGAAAAACAAGTTACAGACTTAAGATTTTCAAATCATATATCCAACAAAAAACTTGTATCCAGAATATATTTCAAAACTGTCAAAACTCAACTACTAGAAAACATTCTTTTTTTTTTTTTTTTTTTTTTTTTTTTACTGTGTAAAAGGCTTGAAAAGCCACTTCAATAAAGAGGATATAGAGAAAGCAAATAAGCACATCAAAGGTGTTCATCACCATCACCCACTAAGGAAATGCAAATTAAAACCATGATGAGATACCACTACATACCCATCAGAACGGCAGAAATAACAAATACTGCTTATACCGAGGGCCTGAGAGGCTGTAAAGCCACTGCAACTCCTACATTGCTGGTAGGAAAACACAATGACAACCGATCTGGACAATAGTTTGACAGTGTCTTACACAGTTAAACACATATTCGCCATATGGCCCAGCAATCCTGCTCCGTGAGCATTTATTTACCCTTGAGCAGGGTTCCCCAAACTACACCCCTCAGGCCAAATGCGGCAGGGGCACAAATTCAGGCAGGCTCATTTGTTCGTGTATTGTTTCTGGCTGCTTTCTGCCACAACAGCCAACTGTCAGCCTGCAAAGCTGAAAATATTTACTCTCTGGCCCTTTACAGAAAAAGTTTGCCAACATCTGCCTGGAGAAAAGAACACTGAGGTTGACACCAAAACCTACATACAAATGTTTATAGCAGCTCTATTCATAATTGCCCAAAACTGGAACCAACCCAAATGTCTGTCCTTCAACAGGTGAATGCATAAACAAACCGTGGTACAGCTGTACAATAGTATACTAGTCAACAATGAAGAGAAACAAACTACTGATACATCCAAATCATTATTTGGATGAATCATAAAGGCATTAAAGCTGAGTGAAAGAAGCCAATCTCAAAAGGTTACATAGTATACAATTCTATTGTAGGCCAGCCTCAAAAAGATAGAACTATACACAGAACAAATTGGTGGATGCCAGGCTTTAGGTGTTGTGGGGGTAGGTACAAAGGGACTTTTAGGGACGTACTGAAACTGTTCTGTATCCTAATTGTAAGTGGTGGTTACACAAACCCAAACACGTATTAAAAGTCCTAGAACTGGGGCACCTGGGTGGCTCAGTCGGTTAAATCATCTGTCTCTTGATCTCAGTTCAAGTCTTGATTTCAGGGTTGTGAGTTCAAGTCCCTCACTTGCCTCCACACTGGGTATGGAGCCTGCTTAAAAATTAAATAAAGAAGTCACAGAAGTATATATACAAAAAAACAAAGTCGATTTTACTCTATGTTAATTTAGAAAGTAAAGTTTTAAAAAGATAAGCTCTGCATCTAATCCCCTTGTATAAGATATTTAATCATTTCTGGGGCGCCTGGGTGGCACAGCGGTTAAGCGTCTGCCTTCGGCTCAGGGCGTGATCCTGGAGTTATGGGATCTTCCGCTATGAGCCTGCTTCTTCCTCTCCCACTCCCCCTGCTTGTGTTCCCTCTCTCGCTGGCTGTCTCTATCTCTGTCGAATAAATAAAATCTTAAAAAAAAAGATATTTAATCATTTCTAGTATCTGAGAATTAATATACATAACATAGTCTCAACATGTTAACACTTGTTATAGCTTTTTTTGGTGATGATTGATGGTTTGTTTTCAACTTCAACCTTTATGTTGCTCCTTTCAATTAAAAGAAAAGCCAGAACTCATTCATGATAACGCCACACAAGAAACTGTTCCAGGAGACCTCAAGATAACTCATATATATGAACAATTCATCACAATTTACATCTATCTGGAGTTGTGTAATCACTGGAGGCAAATCAGCTGAAGCCCATTCCCAGCTTGGGTCCATTCTTCCAGTTTCTGAGACTCTTCTGTCAACACTGACAGAAAGCACAATAGTGCAAGGTTCCATCTTGAGAAGGAACAGAAAAACACTGCACTAGTCTGCCATTAATCAGTTGTGTGTTCTTGGCCAGGTCATCCAAACTCTCCGTGGCTCAATTCCCTCATTCATAAAGGAAGACCTCCAATATCCTCTACATTCCCTTCCAACTCCAACTGAGTTCATGTTATTATTCATTAACTCATTAGTCAAAATGTCTAGGAACCACATTAAGCATTAAAAACTGAGGAAGCATTTATGCCCCAAAGAAAGTCATAAAAAGAATAGTCTCAGCCTTTTTATGAAATTTAAACAGGAAAATCTTAGTTTCCCCCAGCAGCCCACACCTCTTAAAAGGAGGTAGAATCTAATGGTCTCTGAATATCCTACCAACCTCTAAAATAACCTAGGGAGGATTCTCTTCAACAACTCCGGGGCACCCATGTACAGTAGGGATTACAAGCAGACCCTCATTACACCCAATTACACATTAGGCAATCAAGTTCGATGTAAATTGTGGGGGCTGTAGACTGAGTTCCTTGGCACAAATGATAGGGGGATTTATGATCTCTGTGCCCCACAGATGTTAATAACCAACAGATCAAAAACACATCACCCACCTCCAGTTTTGAGTATTCAGAAAACCTTGTTGAAGAGTGGACAAGACACCTGTCTATTAAGGATAAGAAGAAGAATACCATCGAGCCGGCAACAACCAGAAATTATTATATTTACACTGCTATTTGAATCACATGCTCAAAAACGTAAAAGCAAAAGACAACTCCACACAAACTTATAACCAGTCAATCTGTGTAAGAATTGTCACTTCTAATTATAATAGGCTTTCTGAAAAGGAGATGATTCATAGTGCTAAGAATGTGCTTCCTGCCAATAGTATTAAATTGTAGTATTTCTTTTAGTCTTTTAGCCGTTGGTAATATAAAACATACATGATTCACCCAACCATTAGTAAACATTTCCTCAGGGTATTACTTGAGTCGATGACTCATGGTAGAAACTTCCATGATGCTGAAGAATCATTTTGGCCACTGAAGAATTGTGATATATCCATTTATTTGTAGTGGGACAAAATGAAATAGAAAAAATGAATATCAGAACTGACATGTCAGGGGCGCCTGGGTGGCACAGCGGTTAAGCATCTGCCTTCGGCTCAGGGCGTGATCCTGGTGTTAATGGGATCGAGCCCCACATCAGGCTCCTCTGCTATGAGCCTGCTTCTTCCTCTCCCACTCCCCCTGCTTGTGTTCCCTCTCTCGCTGGCTGTCTCTATCTCTGTCGAATAAATAAAATCTTTAAAAAAAAAAAAAAAAGAACTGACATGTCAGAGGTGGATATCAGAACTCTCAAGACATAAGTCTCTGACATATAGCCTATCAAGACAAAACTTTCACATATCTGAATCTAACAAAGTAGAAATGTTTGTGCCACAAAATACAAGGCAAAAAGTCTGAAGAAAATAGTTACGTGAAATGTAGCAAAGCATGTTATCTATAATATGTAAAATTTTCAATCTCATAAAAAAGTCAAAACTTCAAGAAATGAATGAGAAAAATATATCCAAAATTAACAGAAAAGTAAATAACACTTGAAGTGTTCAATCTCAATTAATAACCAAACAAAACTTGAGGGATCTTCCTGCTTAGCAGAATACAAACACTTGCTTCCCCCTCTTCACTCCTCTCATGCCCCACGGCTCATAACCAAACCAGTGACCAATGCATCCTCAAAGTACTGGTTACACTGGAAAAGTACTGGTTACAATCCCTTTTGCAAACAACAGTACAATGTAACCCATTAGGGCATTCTCTATAGTATTAAAAAGGTGGGATCAGCGGCGCCTGGGTGGCTCAGTCTGTTAAGCGTCTGCCTTAGGCTCAGGTCATGATCCCAGGGTTCTGGGACCGAGCCCTGCATCGGGCTCCCTGCTCAGCGGGAAGCCTACTTCTCCCTCTCCCACTCCCCCTGCTTGTGTTCCCTCTCTCGCTGCCTCTGTCAAATAAATAAAATCTTTAATAAAAAAAAAAAAAAGTGGGATTAGGAGCATAACAGTTGTATCGTGTTTAGGTACTTTACTGGCTGAAAATGTTAATCTTAGATAGTAACTGAAACAGAGGGGAGCCTAGGTGGCTCAGTCGGGTAGGCAGCGAACTCTTGATTTCAGCTCCAGTCATGATCTCAGGGTCCTGGGATGAAGCCCCACCTCAGGTTCTGTGCTCAGCAGGGAGTCTGCTCGAGAGTCTCTCTCTCCTACTTCCTCGGACCCTCCAACCCCCTCTCTGAAATAAATAAATAAATCTTTGAAAAAAAACCAGAAACATGGATAAATGCTAATAAAGATTAAAAACCTGTAGGTACACTGAAATCACGTTAAAATACGGATGCATATTTTACCAACCCAAAATTTCAAACCATTTAAATGTCAACCAGTATTGAAATGGGTAAAATAACATAAGCTATTTCTACAGAATGTGCAGCCACGATAGAGAACACAGTAGGTCTGTATGTTCCGGCAAAGATGGGCACAGCATATCACTGAGAGACAAAAGGAAGGCGTAGGGCAATATGCACAGTATGACCATATTTTTGTATAAAAAACTACACTATACTACATGGAATTTATGTGTATGTGCATAGACAATTTAGAATTATATCTTTCAAATCATTAACACTTTAAAAAGTGCTCAGAAGCTTTAATTTTTAATTTTATTCCCTGCTCTATCATATATACTAACAACCTGAAGTACTTTCAAGTCAAAAAACAAATTGTAGGGGCGCCTGGGTGGCACAGTGGTTAAGCGCCTGCCTTCAGCTCAGGGCGTGATCCTGGCGTTCTGGGATCGAGCCCCACATCAGGCTCTTCCGCTATGAGCCTGCTTCTTCCTCTCCCACTCCCCCTGCTTGTGTTCCCTCTCTCACTGGCTGTCTCTATCTCTGTCGAATAAATAAATAAAAAATCTTAAAAAAAAATTGCATATTCAAATATCAAACTGAAATCAACAAAAAAATTAAAATAATGCTGAAGCAGTGAAATTACAGATGATGATATAAAATGAGCTTCAAAGGTTTACGTAAAAGTCTGTTTTTAAGTCACTAGAACAGGTAGGAATGAGAATCAAATATCTTATTGTTACTTGTATTCTTTGGCTGCCTGGTCATAGCTATCCACTTGCAGATCCCCATATAGGTCAGAAAGCTTCCATGATATGTGGATAAAAGCCCGTGAGGGCACAAAGCGATGCCCCCCAAAAGATCAGCAGAACTTGCAGGAAAAAAGCAGCTGAGAAAAAAATTCAGCAATGCTCGCTATCACAACTTAACAGCTCTAAGGTCACAAAAACTTAGTGTTCAATTCATGATTCCATTTGCTTCAGAGAACAAAAGGCCTTTGTGTAGTTTTATCTAAGTGGTAAGCTCTCCAACCAGCACTATGCCAAAAGGTGGTCAATGTATAAAACCAAAAAATTATGTATTTTTAATGAGTTTTCAGAACAAAACATCCCAGTCTTGTTTTGAGTATTAGGATGAGCAAAACAACAGTCACACTAATGGAAGAAAACTGAAAGGCACAGCCCAAAGCAGGAGATAACATCAACGCCATTTGTTTTTATGAAGCTCTGGTTTGCAAAGAAACTCGAAATACTTGGAGAAGAATGAGGCCAACAGGCTTTGAAGTCTGAGAATGCAGGAAGACAACTGAGGCCCCCCCATCAGCTCCCACACTGAGCAGAGCTTGTAAGGACTCTCAGACTACAGCATTGGGCGACTCTAAAGCAGCCCTTAGTGCCCCACCATCCAAGACACTCCATCAACAGCTGGCGACCCGGGGTGGGGGGGCACTCACTCACTCCTCAGCAGGGACGCACCATCACCTGCTGGCATGTTAGCCTACTTACTCCACAAATATTTGCCATGTGCCTTTCATTTGTTCTCAGCTTCGAAGATGCCCTGGTGCAAGAGAAAGACAAGTCCCCACCACTGCTCTCCGGGAGCTTACATTCAAGCAAAGGCAAACAAATAGTTAAAAAGTCAACAAGGAGGGACGCCTGGGTGGCTCAGTCGGCTAAGCTATGCCTTATGCCTTTGGCTCTGGTCATGATCCCAGGGTCCTGGGATGGAGCCCCTCATCGGGCTCCCTGCTCAGTGGGGAGCCTGCTTCTCCCTCTGCCCCTCCCTCTGCTTCTGTGCTCACTCTCACAGGTGCTCTCTCTCCCTGACAAATAAATAAATAAATAAAATCTTTAAAAAAAAAAGTCAATGAAGAAAAAAACCCTTCACGTAATGTTCAGTTTATGAAGAAACAGAACAGGGTAATTTGATCAAGCAATATGGGCAGGGAGGTGCTACTTTAGATGCGGGTCAAGGAAGGCCTCTCTGCAGCCAGGATTAAGACCTGAATGAGGGATCTGAGTCCTCTCATTTGGGGGCCCCCAGAAGGTGCTGTAATCGGAGAAGCGTGAGTGAGGGAAAACGTTCCTACAGGCCCGAACAGTAGGCAGGGGTCAGACTACGCACCATGGTGAAGTATTTAAATTTTCGTTTAAGTGCAATGGTGAACCAGTGAAAGATTATAAAGGAACAGAGTGGGAAGATTTCATTTATAATTCAAAGAAGTGATCTAGCTGTTATGGCAGGAGAGGGGTAAGCCAGCTTGGAAGGGACTGGAAGCAGGGCGTGTGGGAGGTCATAGGAATGGTGCAGTGTAGAGAGGACAGTGGCGCGAAACGGCAGAGATGGCAAGGAATGGGTGGATCAGGGACTGGTTGTGGATGACTGCTAGGGGAACTTGCAGACGGACTGCATGCAGGGATAAGAAAAAGGGATCAATCAAAACCTCGAGATTATTTTGAAGGTCATTGCTTTTTAAATAAAAACAATTACTTCCCTGATGCCCAAATCAGCAGTGCACGCTGGAGGACGTCGCCCTGTAGTGGTACCAATTGGCCTGATTTTCCAAACATGACCGCCTGGTAACACTGGGCCGGCCTTAGAAAGTCAGGCACCCGAGGTCTACCAGGGAGCCTGTGCATAACAGAGAGAAGCAAGAGAAGCCAGTCCAGTAGACAGACCCAAGGCAGGCCCTCATTAGCTCTGGACTAGTAACAGCTGACCGGGTGGGCACAGGCATGCCCTGGGGGTATTGCTGATCTCCAAAACAACTGCCCACCACTTAAAAAGGACAGTTCAGAAATAAAAAGAGACCTTGGTAAAAAGGCCTTCATATACAAACACATCATTTTCATCACTTGTTTATTTACAGAATTTCCTAAGGAAGGCTGGTGAAACACACAAGCTGCAACCAGATTCCTGTTCCGGAATAATGGCTTCACGCAGGCGCCCAGCGTCGTTCCTGAGTGTTCCTTCACAGCAGGTCTAGATGAAGCTCAGACAACCAAATCCAAAGAGGGCTCGACTTTATGGCTCCTAAATTTTTCAGGTGGGACACAGCAACATTTGTTCAGTTTTAAGAGGCTTATGATGACCTCAGGGAGCCATTTATAATACATAACCCATTTAAATTTTACAGGATAAATTTAACTTTTTTCATTCAGACATTAAGCAAATGTGTGACAGCTCACACACTCATACACTCTTGAAAAAATATTTTGCCAATTGGGATCCCCAAGGCTCTAGACCTGCATATTTTTTGGAGAATTATATGATCTTTTTAAAGGGTTTTTTTTTTTTTAATGGATCTCAGAGTTGGTAATAAAATGTTCAAGTATTTCCAAAAAGTATTCATGGGTTTCTTATTTTCCTTTCAATTTTCACTCTTCAACCAAGTGCATCATATTATATAGTTCCTCCTTCTTTACGATGGATATTTGAACTAGCTAGAATGTGACCTCTTCAGACACGAAGATGTAAAGAAAAGTACAATAAAAATACAAGAAAGACGAATGCCAAACTCATAAAGGTGGGTATCTTTAGATATGGAAGAGACAAGGCCAGAACCAGGATGTTAATCAAAAGCAACTTCAGCTTTATCGATAACGTTCTGGTCACGAGATAATTTTTTCATGTAATTTCAATTTGGGTATTCATGCAGAAAAAAAGCCCAGCTACAAATATGACTAAAATGTGAATAGTGAATCATTCTGGGATTTTAGAGGTGAGTCATTATTCTCCCCTGTATATTTATCTCCGAGCAAAGAAGGAAAGAAGGGAGAAAGGGCATCATTAATTTGTTCTAATCTCCTTGGCCTTGCTGACCTGAAATGCACCAAGACTTAACAGATCATGAGCTTCTAAGGAGTGAGGGAGAGCAAGGAGCTTTCCAAGACCACACTTCATACATAATAACCAAATTACAGATTCTCTGTGCCAGGCCTGGCAGACTTGGGGCTGTCTGCCCAGCTGAGAAAACCTCCCTTTCTCTGGGAACCAGCATGCACCAAGCTCACTCCAGTGGGTGCCTGGTCGTGACAGCGTCTTCCCAGCCACCGCTGACAGCATGGCTCAAACCAACCACCCACCGCAGGCCAATCAGACTCTCTGGACTGGAAACCCCAAACTGGATCTGCAGGACTGCTGCGTCTGTTAGTGTGACCGACCTTCTCTCGTAGGCAGCCATACTTCACCCTGTGGCCTGGAGAGTGAAGGAAGCCCAGTGCAGAGAAAGAAGAATGAAACAAACCCAGAGAGAGGTGGCAGATGATGGCCAGAGCCCTAGCAGCTTTCTAGGGCCTGAAAGGGTCTAAGGTCCTGGCTCTGAGCTTCCAGGTTCTCTTCCTATAGGAATAAGCTTTATGATTAAGCCTTGATTTTGGCTTAACACACAGCTCAGGCTGGTTTCCATTATTTAGAAATGTGTTCGTCCTAACATTCCAAAGCCTGCTGGGTGGTACCCAAGGTTCTTGGTCTGGCTGGTGAGGCACACAGGCAGGACAGAAGTCAGCAGAGGTGAAGCTCATCAAATTCAAAATTCCTCATTACCTTCTAGCTACTTCTTAAAAATTCAAAGATTATAAGCCCCTGTGGAAGGCCCTGGCTTTGACTATTCAGACCCGTATTGCTATGCTTGGGGATGTACGTGGAGAGTGACATCTTTGAAGCTATGGTCAAGCTCTCTAAACACGTGCGCCACAGGTCCCTTTCTGCCTGCTGTCCCTGCTACAACCTCCATTTGAAGCATCACCAGGAGGCCTGTGTTGACCCTCCTGTTGGGCACAGACACTGGATGCTCCGCACACACCTCCTTCCACCCTGCAAGGCAGGAACACCCTCCATCCCACAGGGGAGGAGGGGAGTGCCTGGGCTGCCCAGCTAGTCGGCGGCAAACCCAGGACTCTCGACAGTTGATTCCTGCCCCTTCCGCCACAGCTGCTCCCTTCTCAGATGCCCTGGAAGCCACCAGTGAGGAAATCCTGCCTGTGCAACTCCTCAGGCCAGTCCGACAGATGCGCTCCCAACCTGGACAACCTGCTGACCTGCAGTGTGACCCTGCAGGCACGGTCTCGTCGGACAGAGCAAACCATGTCAACTCTCCCGTTTTAGTTCCAGGGCTCCTCTTCTCCCACCTGCACCACGGCATTTTCATCTGGACCCATGTGCCCTTTTGCCTCCATAAAACCAGGTGTGGAATTTTCAGACTAGCTTTCCTCATGGGCAGCAAAGACAGGTTCTCATCACGGCTTGTGGATACTGTTTCTTGTTACTACTTTATATCCTTGTGGAGAAATTAATCAGGAACAACACAAGACGCCCACAGCTTTAACTACCCTTTCTGAGCCCTTCAGTGGACAGCTTCCAATTACAAGCTGAGCTGTGTGGGCTCAATGCCAACCACAGCATCCATAGTGTCATCTACCAGAGGGAGTGCGTTAAAACATAGATCGTTGGCCCCACACCTAGAGTCTCTGATCCGATAGGTCTCGGGTGGGTTTTAAGAATTTACATTTCTAACAAGTTCCCAGGTATGACAAGCTGCACAACGGCCCCTCCCAGAGATGTCTAGGTCCTAATCCCTGGAACCTTCTTTGTTACCTTAGATGGCAAAAGGGACTGTGATTCAGTTAAGGACCTTGAGATAGGGAGATTTTTCCGGATTATCTGGTCAGTCATAAATGTAATCTCCAGAGCCCTAATGAGAAGAAAGAAGTGTCAATGACGAGAGGAGAAGGCAATGTGACAACAAGGAGCAAAGACTGCAGTCAGGTGGCCACAAGCCAAGGAATTCTGACACCAGAAGCCAGAAGAGGCAAGACTGGACTCTCTACTGGGGCTCCCGGATGCAACCAGCCCCCCTGATACCTCAATTTTCGCACTCTAAGAAGCAGCTCAGAGCCCTGGCCTCCAGAAGTGTAAGAGAATACAATTTAATCCGCTAACTTTTGAGAGTGATAACAACAGTCGCAGGAAACGAATTCAGCCAGTGATGCTGATATTGTCAGCCGGCTTTCACACTTTGAGAACCCTGCACTCCACCTACCCCTGACCACACCTAATGCCACTTTGAAGATTAGGGTCAGTGGGCGCAGTGCCCTGGCAGGTCTTACCACAATTCTAAACATCATAGTACACGGTGAGTAGACACCACACCAGCCCTTCCGCTTCTCTTTAACTCAGCCGGCAGGAAGGAGCACAGCAACATCGTTACTGAGCTGACTTCAAAACGTGACTCTGCCACTCTCTAGCCCTGTGGCCTGGCCCATCTCCTAACCTCTCTGTGCCCCAGTTTCTGCATCCCTAACTTGGGGAGAACACCACCAGCCTCACAGCACTATCGACAGCATTCAATGAGATGATGTGTTTAAGTTCTGCCTGATTCAAATAAAGCACTCACCAAACCTTATTTTCCTTAAAGTAGCTGAACACATAGGCCCTACTCTGATCAACAGAAGACTTCTCTTTGATGAGATGCATTTATTGATACAAAGGAGTAAGTAGCTTCCTCTGTGATCTGACAGATCATCTATAAATTATCAGAAATCGTCACAAAAAATAGTAAAAATTACTTTTAAAATAGAACTCATGTCCTCTACGGTGACCATCCAGCTCCACTGCAGGGCCCCTGCTGGTCTCTCCAGCCTAATCTCTCACTGCTCACCCACACCCACACAGACGGCTCCAAACTTACTAAACTACTTCTTCAAAATCCACTCTTGTTTCTGCTTCCTCACGCACCTCTTCCTCTGCCCTGAAAGCCCTTCCCCGAGCCCCACCTTCTGCACCTTCAGCCCAGCCACGACAGGCTGCACATCTACGGGGAGAAGCCCTCCGTGTTTCTGCTGAAGGTGGGGAGGCGGGGGGAGGCACAAGCCGGGCTATCGCTGTTTGGGAACAAGTGGGAGAACACAAGTGGGGGTTGTTTTGCTGTCCAGAGGGGAGAGTTTCACTTGAGGCCAAGAACAGGAACTCTTTCAAATCCTATTCCACCACTTCCTCCTTTGATGACCTTGGGCAACTGATGCCAGTTCCTAATCTATGAAAAGGAGATTGAAATAGCGTCTGCCTCCCACATAAGCATTTTACGTGGAGTAAACGAGATAACCCACATAACAAAGGATGTCTACCGGGCAGTGAGTACCTGGTAAATGTACACTGCTACCAGAACCTGCGTCTCTGCGCCTCCCCCTTCAGAGACGCCAACTTGGGAAGCCATCTTCTTTCTATCAAAGCTTCCACTCCTCTGAACGTTACTGAAGCCCCTCGGTGATGTTGTGCCTTTCAGGACCAGCATATGAGCCACACTAGAAAACCCCATTCATCACTCATGATGGCCCTTGTTTATCCTAGCAGGACTATGACCGTGCTTGAACATCCTTACTCACCAGACTTGGCTCAAAGGCCCAAATGATACCCAAAACCAAACCCACACCCAATGACATGCTCCTTCTGAGGATAATCAAAAATAATAATGTGGCAGAGTCTGGTAGCTATCCTCTGATATTTACTGCCTCCTTCTTCTACAGTAACAGAACTCTAGTTTTTAGCTGGGCACATGGTATCCAGAAGAAAGACTTTATTTCCAGGCTTCCCTGCAGTTAGGGAGGGCCATGTGAGGAAGTTCTGGCCAATGAGATAGGAGTGGGAACACTACCTTCCAGGTATTTCTGCTGTAGATGAAGGATAAGCTTTCTGCATCCGTTTCCCTTCACACTGGTTTGCATGAGGACACGGTGGCCATGAAGTGTGAAATGTGAAACCTCTTCTAACCGCACGGACCCGATTAACATCCCAGAGTTAACAGAGCAAGAAGAAAGGAAATGGAGTCTTTGATACCACGGGGCATCATAGCAACCTTGGAACTGCTATGCCCAGGCTGTATGTTTAAGCCACAACTATCCGGCGTCTCTCAGAGCAACTGAACCTATATTCCAACTAATTCAAATACGTAACAGCTTCTTAAGGTATCTGCAAAAGCTTAAAGTAAGCAAAATAAGCAAAATATTTAAGCAAAAATAACATTATGTGAAATTTCCCAAAGTGACTACTTGGAAGGGAAGGAACATTTGTTCCGCTACCATATTAGAGTATTATTTGTTTAATGAGTCATACTGTGTACAGTTAATCATTACATCTCCTGAGATGGGAAGAAAAACCTGTCCAATGGTCTAAATCCACCAATATCACCCAAACACGGCCAGTGATATTTACAATGTTTTTTTTAACAAAGTTTTGGACCACACAGTTGGAGCAATGTGGACGGTTCTAACGGACAAAGCTCCGGACCAGCTGCCGGGAAGCTCGGGCTGTGGATCAAGTCCTGCTGGGCCTCGTCTGCTGTATCTGTACAACTGAGGAGGCTGAGAGACTCAGAGAGGAGGAGGAACCAAAACTCCACAACCCAAGAAAGAAGTGGCCCAAAAGTAGCAACTGGAAGGAGAAACAAAACTAGTAAGGACAAAAAACGAAAAGCCTGAACCCAAGATTAGAGCCCAGCAAAACTATAAGGCACTGCCACAGTGCCATCCACCCCCTCGTCAGCACACAACACGCTCGTGGAAAAAGCCCAGGGTTGCCGTCTGCCTTCATTACTGGACACATCGGCCTCTCACCCAGGTAATTCAGAGGGAACGAGAATGTGGGGCTGGGATCTGCTGAGTCCCATCTCTTACTCACTGGCATGAACATTCTTCCAAATACTCAGACCCCAAATTCAAGCCCCCAAAACCCAAATCTCAGGTCCTCACCTATTGCGGGGGGGGGGGGGGGGGGAACATGCAGAGTCCATTTCTGGTTCCTCTCTCACCAGGTTAAAAAAAAATTTTTTTTTTTTTTAATGGCCTTCTGGAGCCCTTTCTCCTCTTCACACCATAATGTGGGCTTGTACATGGTAAGTACACAGTTCACTTATTTTCAAGACATGACTGGTCCCCTAAGAAGCCAACCACAAAATCACCTACAAAGGGGATTAAGTGTATCCATCATTTTCCTCCAGAGGCAGGATGAGTCCATGTCTGTTCCACACTGGGAAGGCCAACATCTACCACCTGTGGTCATGTCACCACTTCAGTTACTAAACCACGTTTCCTAAAGAAACTCTTACACCAAGAAATGCACTAGCTCACGGCCTCCAGTGTGCACTACACGAAAGAGACCGAGACCGAGGAGGGAATCAGACAAGAGGCCAGGGCCCCCGCGGCCACTTCCTAACCACAGCAGGACCCTGCGAGGGCAGAGCCTCAGGGTACTGCCCCTCACTTCTGAAGAACAGGATGACAGCAGTGAATGGAAAGTCATTTGATCACTTCCAGGCTACACTAGCCCTGTAAGGGCCAAAAAAGTCCCTCCCCCCGGAGCTGATACTAACCCCTTTCGTGTTCCTGAGCTGCTTCTTCCCTTTGCAAAGTCTTCCCTTCCTTGCTCAATGGCCGGTGGAGGCTTTCAAGGTCTACTTCTGTCCTTCCATCACATGGAAAAGAAGAGTCAAGAATCAGAAGCTCCATCCCCCTCCAGGTCCTTTTCTTTTTGCTCCCACTTCTGATCACCTCCAAAGGGAAGAAACAAACTAAAGAGGATTCTCTAACACTACTGTCCCAAAGCTCATCGGCTTTAATAAGTCAGCTTCCAGTGAAATTCCCTGTCCAAGGGTGCGGCAGATGGTATTTTCCAAAGATGGCTACACCAGTCTCCTTCCCATCCCTTGTGTGTGCATTTCACAATGTAACACTGACACTGGTCGTGGAGAGGTGGGTCTGTGTTCCCTCCCTTGAAGCAAGGCAGATCTTTCTAACTGGGGAATGCAAAAGTGATGCAGCACAACTTCGAAGCAAGGTCATACAAGGTAAATCAGCTTCCATCTGGTTCTCTCTTCGGATACGTGCCTTCAGACCCTTGAGCCAGCACAGAAGTCTGGTGACCCGAAAGCCACCGTGCTAAAGAAAAGACATGCACAGGCGATACAGGCATGGAAAGAGATGTCCAAGGAGCCCCATCTGTTCCAGCCCCTTGCTCTTCAAGGGTCCCCTGACCAGCCCCTCACCATGTGAGTAAGGAAGGCTTGCCCTAGCCATTCTCTGACTGCAAACTCACCAAGGCCCCTGGGCTAGAACCACCCGATTGAGCTGCTCCCAAATTCCTGACCCACAGGAACGTGCAGATAAGGAGGTAATTGTTTTTAAGCCACTACGCTTTCATGCAGCCACAGTGACTGGAACACAGGCTCTTTAGAAGACATGGCCCCATTTCCCAAGATAGCAATTTCCCACCTCTGTGGTAGGTTTAGAACATCTTGTCAGTGTTTAATTTCACAACTTCATCTCCTAGTAGAATAAATGGCACTTTTGTTTTCACATAGAAGAGTTTAAATTTTTACTTCAACATGTTGAGAATTTCACAATACCTCTTTCAAGGTTACTTGAGAGACCTTGAAGCATCTCAAACAGGAGTTAGGCAATCCCCGTGGCTGGAAGTGTATGACCCTCCTGTGCTTCCCAAGGGTAGACCCAGAACAGGGGTGGGGGCTGGGGGAGGGGTCCGCGTTGGGGAGGGGGTGGAACAGAACTGGGCAAAATTTGGACCTGCCCACTCCCGCTTGGATATTCTTACCCTACACCACCCCTCCGCCCTCTCCCCCTGACACCACACCAATGGAGCTAGCCTCTAAAAACCAAGGCTCATTTATTAATAAAGAACAACAGAACAGGATTGGTGACATTCACTGAATTGGCGACAGTTACTGGAATCCAATGGCTATGGGCAACAGCCACAAATGACATGTAAGGGAAAGAAAGGCTTATTATTAAAATGAGCTGAGGCCAGAGCTGGGAAGAAGAGAAAGGAGCGTGTCATGGGAGTGGGGAGCTTCCATTTCAGAAAAACCAAAGCCCTTTTAACTGAGTTTGGCTGGAATCTGAGATCACCTGCTCCCTATTTGTAACTGGAAACCTTTCCATAAAGAGTCAATTACTTGACATTAAAGTCCCTGATTTTAAAGGACTTTGAAACCAACACCACCTAAGTGCTTGCATAGACAAAATATCTGTCTTTGAGATTCTAGTTCATGTCTTTTCTTTCTAGCACTGATCCCTTCTTCCTAATAGATGGTGCATCGTGACATGAATCTAGGAGCTCAGGGCCTTGTCCTGTGAAAGGCCTGCCCTCTGCACACTGTGTGCAAAGACTTCCCTCTGGGGAGGATTTCTGTCTTCCTGTCAAGCCATGTGTGCAGCCCTTTGACTGGGACGGTGTCCCTGTCTCTCCTCACAATAGTTTGCGGGCCCACAACAAAGGCTAATAGCAAATAATGCAAAGACTGGCATCAGACCCACCGCGCGCAGGTTCCCAAAGGCTGCAAGTCCGGCCTATTTTGCAGAAGCCTCCCTAATAGCAAAGCCCATACAACAGGGCCAGAGGTACTACTAAGTTGATTCCCAGGAGCACAGACACCCTCTGCAGCCAGCCCAAGTAGCTCCATCAGCAAGGAGACCCACCCCTCCCTGACTCCTGGCCTAGGATCTAGCACTACCACTTCTTCCAAAACTATTTTGGATCCAGTCACAGATGCCCAAGGAGCCTGACATCTCTCTCCACCTGTATCTGGGAACACTGACCTCCCTGGGCTAAAGCCCCACATCAACTCGTCAGCCCATGGCTGGTGACTGAGACCCCCTCCCTCATTCTGCAGACCCCGGGGATGCCGCTGCTCTCTGCTCCTTGATGACGCTGCCCTCCCACCCTCTTCTGGAGTTCTTTTCTTCCCAGCACTGGCTATCAAACAGAAATGCTGTTATTACCCTCCCCCACAGAGCCCACTTAACACACGCCTCCTTGGAGAAACAGACGGCAGAGTGGGAGGGGCACAGCAAGCGGGCTGATCATCATGAATATAGGCCGAGGCCCTCCAGTGATGGGCCTCACAGGGGCTTTAGCAGTCATATCGACTGTGTGAGTTCAAAGCCTAGCTCCATCCCTCACTAGCTGTGTGACTTAGGGCAAGTTACTCAACCTCTCTGACCCTGGCTGCCTCATCTGCACAATGGGGTAATAAACTGTCTTATAGGGCTACTTTGAGGATGAATTAAGCTAATAAAGTGCTCAGAACCTGATCTGGCATGGTAAATGCTCAATATATTATTATCTATGACCATTACTTGTTATCATTATCCTCACATGTCAGTTACAGTTCACCCAGCATCACCCTTCACACAGTTGCTTTAAGGATAAAATGAGATTTGGTTTGTGAAAAGGACCTAGTAAATTACAAAAGTACACAAAACTTAGATTAGCTGTTGCTACTGTCTTCAAAAAATTCCTAACCTAGGTCCTGCTCATTTTTAAGGTTTAGTGCCACTGTCGAGGGAGAGAGTGGTGGGTATCAGGTAGGAAGAATTTAAAATATAGAAATATAGCTCAGAAATATGTATACCTCTGTATTCTAAAAATCTCTATGCCTATATAGAGACCTATATGTAGTATATAGTGTATATTACTTACCTCCATTTGGATGTCCTGTAGCCCATGAGATACAAATATACACATCTCCCTCCCACCCCACAATGACCCTTACGCCTAATCATCATCCTATATTCCCTAAGGCCTTCATTAATCCAGAACTCTGGCAAACTGCACTCCACCCTCCTCAGTCAATGTCATTCAAGTCCTGTCAGTTCCACCTCCCTCATCTCCCAGACCAGTACCGCTGTGCCGTCACCCGTCCAGCCTCATCGATCCCAGCTCTACCGTAGAGTCTCCTAAGGATGTCTCTGCCTCTTCCTGCGGACCCCAAACTCCACCCAGGGCCAGTTTTCCAAGGTGCAAATTTAATCACGTCATTTCTCTACATAAAGCCCTTCGAGGTTCCCACAGCTGCAGCACTGAACTTTGGGTTCACAAAACCCCACTGCAAATCTGATGAACATCATGGACACTCTCCGCAGGAAAATACATCTACAAGTTCACTCGAGCACTGGCTGGTCTGCCTCCAATCACCCGCCACCTTCCTTCCTAGCTCTTCCTTGCCTTGTAGTCAAATGGCCCTCCAGCACCCCACATTCTTTCACGAGGCCCCTTCTCCTTTCAAAGTTCTAAAACCCACTAAAAAGCAAAAAACAAAAACAAAAACTATACTATTCATTTCCGTATCCCTACGACCTAGAGCTCAGATGTGGAAATGGCTTACAGGAAATAAAGCAGTTTGTTTTAAATTGTGTGGTCCAAAGATGGTCACGCCCTAATCTCCAGAACCTGTGAAGATGCTACCTTAATGGCAAAGGGGATCTTGTAGATGTGGCTAAACTAAGGATCTTAAAATGGGGAGATTATCCTGGATAATACAGTTGGGCCCAGGCTCATCACAGGAGTCCTTATAAGGGAAACAGGGAGGTAGGATAGTCACAGAAAGGGATGTGGCAATGCAGGCAGATGACAGCGATGGCAGGCCCCAAGCCGAGAAACACAGGCAGCTGTTAGAAACTGGAAAAGGTAAGAAAACATTCTCCCTGGGGGCCACCAGAAGCAACACAGTCCTGCCAACAGCTTGAGTTTAGCCCACTGGGACAGACTTTGGTCCCCTGACCTCCAGAAATGTAAGACAGTAACTTTGTATCCCTAAGCCACTACATTTGTGGTCATCTGTTACAGCAGCAATAGGAAACCAATACGAATTACTACACAGACCTACGTTGTGTATTCTCGTTACATAACTTTAGAATTCTAAAACTGTAATATTCTCGGCATCCATCCATAGGAACCTGGTTAAATATATTATGGTCCAGACATACAATGAAGTGCCTCACATCTATTAGGAAGGAAACGGTTGCTATTTCTCCTCTGCTCATTCATATGCGCATGTGCACATGGGAGCACACACACGCACTCACACACACACTTACCCTTTTGTCAAGGAGAGAAATTCTTCCATATTTGGGGGTACTTCCTGCACATCAATCACAGCATACTGTGTACAATGCTCTCCAACCTGCCTTTCTCACCCGATACATGACATCACAGGGACGGTCATCCCAATTTTTTCAAAAGAATCTCTTCCTCATCTCTGACGACAGGATTAAGCATCGACTTTCACATTCCATGTGCTAACTGTATCTTCTAATTTGTATTATCAAAAAGAAACATAATACATTCCCATTTCAAGAAAAGACTCATTCTCAGAAAAATTTCACATCAAAATTTCATTTTGATCATTGCACAAAGAAAAAAGTCATCCAATATTAGTAAAATTTATGGAACACGTCATCCTGCTACTCTTCTTAATAAAAAAATAATAATAATAACCACTGAGAGAAATCTGAACCATGGAGGCATGAAGAGAATTATATCTGGGTTTAAACTTTAGCCACTTGTATCACCTGAGGTTTTCCCAAACCCTCTATTATTTGCACAGTTTCCACGGTGGCTGGCTGTCTAATTACTAACCTCACTGAGAGCTGTTGACAAACACATGGGAACAGCAGTAAGATATATTGCACTGATTTCTCAAGGGACCGATATGCACAGTTCATAATGGGAAGGATATGAATAATTCAGATATTTCCTGTCTGGAAAAAAAAAATGACTTTTAGGTATCTAAGCCTACATCAGATTGAATTAATTAAAGAAGATGAATAAGAAGGAGAGTGGGTTCTGTGCCTTAGCTTCACAAGTTACAGTTGCAAATTTCACCAGGAGCTCAGGCTGGGTAGGGCAGCCTCTAAGGGAGAGCACGNCGCTCATTAACACATCTGCTCTCAGGATCTGGGAATCCAGCTGTCTTCTTTCTCAAGAGCAGAAAGACTGTGCCAAGGCACTCACTGCTTAACAGCAGACAGTCCACACAGCACAGCGCCCAAAAAAGAGAAGACCCCTCAGGTTCGCCCCCAAATCCTAAAGAAACGTGTCAGTCAGATGCTTTCTAACGGAAGGAATGTGAGAGATAGCAGAGTTCCCCCAGACGCAATCTTCCCAACCCCCTACCCTCGATCAAGACAATTCTCCCAAATCCAGCTCTTAGTTCAGTTGCCAGGAGGAAAGCTGCCCTTCTTTGACGCAAGGTACAACAGAGCAGTCTGTGATGCTACGGAAAACATTTAACTGGCTCTTACAGAACAAAGCAGGACCTGACTTGCAGCTCGTACCAATTTCCATGGTGTAAACACACCCACCACTGCGGATTTCAAGCTACCGTCACCAACCTGCTGTCACCAGTTTATAAAAATCCTGAAAACCAGGGGCGCCTGGGTGGCGCAGTCGTTAAGCGTACTGCCTTCGGCTCAGGGAGTGATCCCAGAGTCCTGGGATCGAGCCCCACATCAGGCTTCTCTGCTGGGAGCCTGCTTCTTCCTCTTCCACTCCCCCCGCTTGGTTCCCTCTCTCGCTGGCTGTCTCTCTCTCTCTGTCAAATAAATAAATAAAATCTTTAAAAAAAAAAAATCCTGAAAACTGAACAATTGACTTTCACAAGCCCACAAACTCCACTGAGTAGCTCTCTACGCATGCTTGAAAAAAATAAAAAATAAATCTCTCCCATCCAGATGCCTAAATCTCCATTCATTCTTATGTATGAGGAATTTTCTCTTTAAGGGAACATGTCTTTCCAAAGGGTTATGTATTAACTGCATTGTTTAATACTGCAGTGGACATACATAATTCATATTTTCGGTTTGAGACATAATTTACACACCATAAATCACAGAGTTAAAGTGTACAATAGTTTTTAGTATATTCAGAGGTGTACCACGTTTAATTTTAGGACAGTTTCATCACCCCAAAAAGAAACTCTTTACCTCTGGGAGTCAACGCTCACTTTCCCACTTGCCCGGCCAAAGGCAGCCATTAATCCACCTTCTGACTCCATGCCATTTGCCTAGTCTGGATATTTCACACACATGGAATCACATAATATCATACGTATATTTGAGATGAACAGACCATAATGAATCAGTGCTGTAACGAGGCAGCAGTAAGGAAAAAAAAAATCACCATCTTCTTTGTTATCTTGTAGGACCAACGGATAAAACGCCATAAATAGGGTAGGAAAAAAATCTAAGAGAACATGACACATTCATGTGTCGGTCAGCAATTGGTCTTCTACAGTTCTCGGAAGAAGGTATTTTCACCAGACACAGGTGCCTAGGAGAAAGATGTCAAGTATCATTAAAAGGTCCGTATGCCATTAGGGTCATTTGTGATGCTCCGAAATCAAGGCAGGCCAGCTTCTGGTGACCCTGCTCTTCCATCGGCCTCCCACAAACACTGTGACTTTGACCTTGCAGAGAGAATGACGGCTTTGAAGATGTTCCAGGAGCCTCATGTCCGGACAGAGGCTGCAGAGGCAGGGTATGGCTCAGCTGGACCGCCACGTGGGGCTATTTTTTAAAGGTGCCTCCCGAGTGTTAGCTGCTGATCTTGCCCAGCCCCTCCCTCAGAACAAAATGCCACTCCTTGTAAGAGAAACACTACAGGCAAAAAAGCTTACTGCCAAATCTGCGCAGGAAAAGGCCTGGGGAGACAGAAGATAAAGATGCCTTTTGAAACAAACCACCCGCTTTCGGTACTTTTTTTTTTTCTCCAAACTTTCCCATGTGTTACTTTTGTAAGGGAAGGACAAACTTTACATTTGGGGGGAAGGGGGATAGTTTCAATCTCTGAAAAGTCTTTTTATAAAAAGTCACCCAAAACCAGAATATAAAACTATTTATAACACGACCACAGCTAGGCTTCTTAAAATGGATTAAGAAAGTTGTAGGGATGGGGGCGCCTGGGTGGCACAGCGGTTGGGCGTCTGCCTTCGGCTCAGGGCGTGATCCCGGCATTATGGGATCGAGCCCCACATCAGGCTCCTCCGCTGTGAGCCTGCTTCTTCCTCTCCCACTCCCCCTGCTGTGTTCCCTCTCTCGCTGGCTGTCTCTATCTCTGTTGAATAAATAAATAAAATCTTAAAAAAAAAAAAGAAAGTTGTAGGGATGAACCAAAAATATTAAAATGACTATCCCTGAGATATGGGAGAGTGGAAGATTATCTTCCAGGTTTTTCCAAAGTGATGTGTTCATTTTATAAATATTATTTTGCAATAAATATTTTGCAATAAATTATAAATTATTTTGCAATAAATATTTTGATGTGTTACTTTTATAGTATTATTTTGAATAAGATTTCAATAGGATTTTGCTAAGTAATTTTTATCTACCTAAGTTCACCCACTTGTCACTCACTCATAACAGCTGTTCCTCCAAGATCACTGGACACATGGGGCTGAATGAATGAGGTCACTACTGTCCTTGTCCGGGTACAGTCTGACAGCAAGGAGAGCACTCTGGCCACAGAAAAGTTCCTCCACCTTCCAGGAAACTGCCTGCAACCAGATGCAGCAAAGGAGGGAGGGCCTGCTGCCCCAGCTCCACCTGCAGGGCTTGTCTGTCCTGGGGCAGCGGACTGATCCTAGCTAACAGTCTACTGCTTTGGGTCCAGAACGCACATTTTGTAGAACTGCACTAAGCTATTTAAAATCACTTTTAACGTGTCTGTGCCATCCCTGGGTCCACTAGCCAACACACACGGGTAAAGAGAGCTGAGAGAGGCTCTGAGCAGCTCTGAGGCTTCACACCCAGCCGCTACGCCAGGGCAGGGAGGAATCTCAATGCTCTAGAATTCGGGAAGATCATTTTGAAGTTGACCTTGAGTTGAAGCTCAAGGTCAAAACAGTGCAAAAGACATGCCCACTTATGTCAGCACATGAAGGTAGCTCTGGCTACCTTCTCAGATGTATGGGCTATAATGGTTCTGGAGGGGAAAATAAAGTTGGGGGGTGAAGGTTTTTGCCTTTTTATAAGTAACATGGTGTGTGGGGACTTCTCACCTTTACGTCCCAATCCTCCTCACTAGCATGAGATCCCATGGGAAAGGCCGGGGGCATCTTTATCTTATCAGATTTTCCTTCCTGTCACCTAGCAGGAGAGAGGCTACAAGGGTATCGAGGAGGTTAGAGCAGCAGGTCTGGAACCTTCAGATCCGGATTCACACCCAGACTTTGCCACACACAAGCTGTATCCGCCTGGGAAGCTCTTTCCTATCCCAGAGCCCATACGGCTGGACTCGTAGCAGGTACGCTGGGCTGCCCGGACCGAAAGCACCACGAGCCCTGGCACCCTCCCATCGGGCAATCCCCTTGGCAACTGTTTCGGATAAGGTATTATTTTTCCAAGCACAAAGCAGGTGATCAATAAATGTCTGCTGAATAAATTAATCCTTTCAAGTTATTGGGCTTTAATTGCTTCAAAATGATTTTTTATTGAGCTGTTTTGTTCCACTCCTAACTTCAGGTCGATCGGCCACATTTTAACGAGGGTACCGCATTGGTGAACTGTGGCTTCACACGTGCTGCTGCTGTCTTTCACCGAGTGAAAAACCTGTCCAGGATCCATCTACATACGCGAAAATAATGGATCTGTACACAGAGATCACAATCAGCATATTTAACAGCTGTCAGAGTTCGAGCCCCCATCAGCCATAAGGGACAGCATCAGCTCCCTGGATGGGGAGGTCCCGGAAGCCCACACCAGGCATTAGCCCCGAGGGTGCTGGCTAGTGGGTATGACCAGAGGGTGTAAGGAGTGGGGGTGGATGCAAGTGTGGAGGCAGGGGGCTTGGAGCAGTTGGCTAATTACCAAGCCACTCTGCAGTTTTAACAACCAGCCATCCTGGTATGTACCCGCTGACCACCAGCCTTATGGCTGGTCTAGACTGCATGAATGACTATACATGTATGCCTACCCTCGTTTGTTCGTTCCATCAGGTTTGAGGCAAACTGACTCATTTTAGGTCACACATCGTAACATTAGCAGAGGTTTCCATCACTCAGGGCAAGACTGGCACTCCAAGTAGATGACAGGTGTGGGCTACCAGCCACCCCACCCGCTTCACTCAGTGTCATACCTGCCTGGCCCCCATGAGAATTTACATTTGGAAAGAACAATGTCACTGGAGTAGAGAGTGAGCCACACCAGTGCTCTGGGTTGAAAGGAAGAGCACAAGGTGAAGAACTACCAACTGATTCTAGAACTTACCAGAGCTTTCGAAAGCATCTGATTTGATTCATACACCTGTCTTGGAAAGGACCTATGGTGAATATCACTATCCCCATTCCACAAATGATCAAAGGGGCTCCGAGAGACGCAGGGTGTTACCCAAGGTCACAGACCTAGTAAGGGGTTCCCTTCCTAGGAACAAGCTTCCTAACTCCCAGACACTGGTTCCCAGCTCCCACCGCCACCCCACAACTGACTGATGCAGCAGGGAGGGGCTGACCCACACAGCCCTCAGGCCCTGTCCCTACGCGCCCACTGTGTCCTTCTCTAACCACATCTAGTTTCTTGCTCCCCTAACCACTCCACATTATGCCTGCCAGAACCTATTCTGACTTGCTCCTTTATCACAATTCCTTAAAAAATACAAAGCAACCAACAAACCACAAAGTGGGTACGGGAAATACCTCAAGTTATGTGGCTCTGTGCCCTAGGGCACAATGGTTAGAAAAGGGACATTGCTGAGGAACACTTCTACGCTGGTAAAAAGTCTCTTAACCCCGTAAACAGTTTCATGAGAAAATCAGTTTTTCTATGTAACTTTCTGGAGTGAAATATTTAAAATGAGGCCTTAAAGGGGCGCTTGGGTGGCTCAGTGAGTTAAACGTACTACTCTTGATCTCAGCTCAGGTCTTGATCCTTGATCTCAGAGTCATGAGTTTGGGCCACGTGTTGGGCTCCACACTGGACATGGAGCCTACTTTAAAAAATAATAATAATAATAATAAAAAGGCCTTAAAAGACTTCTACTATTTTCTAACTAATTCATTCCCATTGTCTTTTCACTGAGTCCTCATTTTAAATGTTTATCCTTAAGGGATAGATAAAAGGATTAAATAAAAAGATTAAATCAAAGAAGGATTTCACACACCAAGAAGAAACCCAACTAGCCTTTAAAGACACTGGTCCAATTTACCCAAACATCCACCTCCCACAAATCTTTCACTTCTTCAAAAACTGAATCACTAAAACGATCATTTCCTTCCAGTGCTGCATTCCCAAACACTGGTTAGGGGTCAGATCACAGCAGGAGCTTCCTATCAGCCCTGTGACCAACTGCCAGTCTGTACATTGGGCACTTACCTCCTTGCTATCCATTTGCAAGAGTGAGGAGGGCACCCCCCCACACACCCCCCGCCGGCCCTGCTGTCCCAGCTCAGAGTCAGAGAAGGCTTTGGGCAGGCAAAGCTTCTCCCCAGTGCATGGACGACCACCACTCTGAAGCCAGAGGGCCTGGGGTTCGAACCCACGCCACCTTGTGTGGGCTACAGCATGTTGCTACAGCCCCGTTAACTTCTCCGTGCTTGCATTTCTTTATAGTTGCTGCGAGAATCGCAGAGAACCATGGGGAGGGCTCAGAAGATCACCCAGCACACAGTAAGTGCTCAATCAAGATTCACTTTATCCTTGTTACCACTACAACCACTGTGGACAACTGGCATGAAAAACGGTGAAACAAGGCATCTTTGATCATCTGGGATGGAAACAGAGCTCTAAAAGGGTGCCTTCTCCCAGCTCAGTCACCACTTCAATCACCTGCCTGAGATGCTGGGGCGGTTTAAGGGCACCTTGACAGCGACTGGAATTTCCTCAGTTCTCTTGTCCCCAGGGAATTTGCATTAGAGTCCATCCTTTCACCCCCAAACAAGGCAGCAGCCTGCCAGCGGGGCGCCCTACTCCACACCACACCGGCAGCAGCCATCCCTGACCCGTACACCACACACCGGGTCATGCCACGCTCTCCACTCCCCTCTTCTGCTGCCCCTGCTCCGGGCCAGCAAGGAGGCCCTGTGTCCCTTCCCCTAGCCTCCTCTGGGAGCTTCTCATAGCTCCTCCCACACACACCCCACCCTGTGCCCTTGCCAAAATGATCTAACCTCCTCCATTCCCCAAAGGCACAAGGCTTTTGAGGAACTCAGCCTATCTGTCCCCCCCCCACACACACACACACAGAGGAATAGAAGAGCCCACCTGGAAGGCCCACTGTTCAGTTTCCACAAGTGGGCTCAGGCATCCTGCCTCCCCTTAGCAGAGCGCCCGACAGAACACAGTACACTCGGTTTACAGGTCATCCCTGCCGGCCTGCCCCAGGACGACCACCCTGGTATCTGGCACGCAGAGACTTCCATCAGGGTCTGCTGAATGGACAGATGGACAGGTGACCAATAAGCACCTTTTTCCTCTAGGAACAGAAAAGATCCTGATGGACTTAATACGGCCAAGTGAGTTTTCCTATGTCAAAAGCACCCTCATAATAGGCATATTAAGTGTAAACTTAAGTGTAAACTTGGAATTCAGATATAAAGGGAACTTTTAAAAACCAACGGTCTGAGGAGAAGGGGGATGTACATTACACACGGCAAGCAACTTTATTTCATCAAATACCTATTTAAGAGATGTCTAAGAAAAAAAGATACAGAGTCTGCATGGAATTGACCCTAAGGATGCCACTTGGCCTTGTAAGCCTTCTCAGTCAGGAGCCTTCATCTGAGCCACAGACCACGGAAAAGGACTGGTGTCTGTTTTCTCAGTTCTCTAATTCACGTGTGTGGCTACTAAGGTTCCAGATGCACGGGACAGAAGTGAATTCACTGCATACAACACTCTAGAGCATTAGGGCTTACTTCTCTTGTACCACGGAGGTTGAGAAAGGCTGGGGAGAGGGGCCTTCCCTGCTAATTTTTATTCCCTTTCCTTTATCATTTTGCAAAGACGAAAACTTCTCTTTATGTCTGGGGAGGCCAAGAACATGCACCATATCACGCCTGGCTTATTCTGGAGGGTCGAAACCACGTCTCAGTGAGCATCTCGTGCCTCATCATCACCCACAGTAAACCAAGGCAACTGGGATCCGTCCCTTTATAAGAGGCATATGGAAAGGCAATCAGTGAGAAATGGGCCCCAATCCTTAGAACCACTGACTGTCAAAGCTAGAGGATACCTGAGAGAGTCCTTCGCCCTCAAACCTTTCAAAAGAATATGGAGGCCAAGGCTCCAGGAGCGACCGTGGTTTCCAGACGCCTAGAGCTGGGGCCTCGAGCCTCCTGACTTCCCATTTTGTACTCTTTCCACGGCATCCAACTACTTCATTTAAAACCAAAGGGTGGGGCGCCTGGTTGGCAGAGCGGTTAAGCGTCTGCCTTCGGCTCAGGGCGTGATCCCGGAGTTATGGGATCGAGCCCCACATCAGGCTCCTCCGCTATGAGCCTGCTTCTTCCTCTCCCACTCCCCCTGCTTGTGTTCCCTCTCTCACTGGCTGTCTCTATCTCTGTCGAATAAATAAATAAATAAAATCTTTAAAAAAAATAAATAAAACCAAAGGCGTCTGTTACGCTATCAACAACAAGAACAGCTTCTCGGACACAATAAACACGGTGACGGCAAAGTCTGAAACACCCGACGCAGGAACTTCTGTGTATTAAAGGTTCTGCAACTCTATGCATTAAATCGATAGTAAGTCATGCTCCTTTGTGGACACGCTGAATGGCAAGCGGCAGGTCTTCATGATTCCTGAGCCCCCAGCACAGCCCCTGCTTCAAGGCAGGTGTTCGGCAGACATGAGGGCTTGGAGAGGGCTCAGGGAGTTCACTGGATTTTGCTGTGAAAACAAATATGGCCAGCGACAGGTAAAGGACAATGAGGGCACTAGAGTGACTTGCTTCAGCAACTCCCTAAACTTGATGTGTCAACACTAAGCTCCTCACCACTGGACTGTTTTAACACTATGCCCTCAGTTTCTACTGGTCTCTACAGGGTACTGTTTAACTCCTGGTAAATTCAAAGCAGCAAAACAGGCAATTTAGTGACAATGGCCGATGATGATTGCTGCCGCGTGTTTGTGCTGTAACCACCTGGGCAGAGGCGTACACTGGCCCCAGTACTCGCCACAAGCCTGGGGTAAGTGCTACTAGCTCGCTGTACCAACGAGGAAAGTGAGACCTATTGAAGGGTTGAAAAGGCGTCCCAGGCCACAGAGTGAACAAGCAGTACTTGGTCTTCGGCTTAAGCTATACACCACTCCCCATTCCTTCACACTGTTAACAATGTTGAACTGAGTAACTCCTACCAACAACTCATTGAAAAAAATGGTCAACACAAATCTTACCATTAAGGGGCTTCTCTCGTAAGGGTTACAGACATATCAACTACCACCCACAAGGCAAACTGAAATGAGCACCAACTAAAACCCTAAGAAGCAGTGCTCTAAGAGCATGGGTATGGGGGAAATGTAAGTAATTCTGACCATGAGCATGAGCAAAGGCTCCAACAGGGCCTTGAAGGAGCAGGAGACTCTCCTGAGGCCAGGGACAATGGGAAGGGGATTTTCTCCTGAGAGAAGCCCAATGAATATGGGGCACCCTTGGGGCAGGGCCATCAGCTGGTGAGACTGGACTCCCAGGGTACCAAATGAAAAGGCCCAAGAACAGATGGAACCCTACAGGCCCAGGGTTCTGGAAACACAGAGACACTCCATAAGAGCGGAATCAATCGGATCCCAAGAACAAAGTCCACACAAAACAATGCATTCCAACAATTTCCACACCCCCCAGCCTGTCAGCTTTCATGTCGTCACCATGCTGGTCCCATAAACTGAAATAAAACAAGAGCTACCTCTCCACACCTTCCTTGGACGCTGAGCTGGCTGAAGGTATGCCCAGTCAAGAGCCAAAAACGGTATCCTGGCTGAACCAGCTCCTGCAATCAGTCATCACATCGTAGAGATGTCTGATCCTCGAAAATAACTGTTCCCCAAATTCCCATTTAACTGCCCTAGAATTCCACCATCACCCCAGCACGCAGGACTTGCTCCCTCTACACAAGTCATTAAACGACGTGTCACATCCTGAGTAACAGAAGAATATCTGTGTAGTAGGTAGAAAACAACAGATCAGCAACCCAATCAGTCACTATAAGTTTTTAGCCTGAGCAATTTTGGGGGAAACAATTTGCTCTTTGCTGAAAAGAGCAATTCAGAACGCTAAGAATGTCAAACTGTGGCAATGAATTATTTATGAGTAATAAAGCAGCATTTGGCATGTTACACCTATACGAGTTATAAAGTAAGGAGTTTTCCAGAAAAGTCACCGTAAGGTTTGGCAGGAGCTTAATTAGATCGGGAGCTTCCCCTACCATGGCTTCTGCAAGCCACCTGTCTCCATCAGCATTTCATTTCATTTCACCGAAGCGAAAAGACACATGTTGACTCATGTCACAAAAAGAAAAAGTCTAGAGCAAGACTAGCTTTAGGAATGGCTCGAGCACATGACTCTACCATCTTGTGTACCCGTCACTCCTGATCACACAAATGCCTGCCAGGTATCGTGCCCACATTCAAGCCAGTAGAAAAGGAATACCATCTGGGTCCTTCCTGGGGGGTTTTTTGGGTTTTTTTGTTTGTTTGTTTTTAATCAGAAAAGCAAAAACTCTCCCTGAATCCAGCACTGGTCTGATAAACCTCTGCTCCTGTACCATGTGCTGGAAGTTCCGCACGGCCACCCCCGACCCCCGATGGCAGGGGAAGCTAGAGGGAGAGAAGATGTACCTTATCTGTCTCTACAGCAGATGGAAGAATGGAGAAGAGACTGTGAATGGGGGTTGGGAGCCTGACATCAGGCTCAGAAAGAGCATCTGTACAGCACAAAACTCAGGATGTACTGAAGCAGGACAGCTGCTGCTCCCAGACGTAGGTCTCCAGCACAGAGGAAGAACTGATAGATAATCTGACAGTGTAGCCTTGAGTCGGTTTTTTACATATTACCAAGTGGTTAGAGAGCAAGGAAAGACTTGACCAGAAATTAAAGTCATCCGCTGAATATTTTTAAGAGGCAATTAATGACTTTCGGAGCAACAAAAGATCTATAGAAAAGGAGACAGAACCATAGCACGCCACTCAGCTCTTCAGGGGACAATCTATATACAGTCAAAAGTATAAATATACCTGATATAGATTTAACCAAAAAACTAACTGTAGGAAAATCGGGGATGTGAAAGTGAAAAACAGGAAGGGTCTGAGATTTCACCTAACTTGCAAACTAACAAGTTAGCCTACCAGTGTCATGGATGCACAAGGCATGAGATTTGGGGCAGGAGACAAAGGACAATTTATTACAGTAATAGCAGCAGCCGGGGAATCCACACGTTTGCCTTGATTCCCCGGGCCATGCACCGAGGTCCTGGTGACACCTGCACACCAGCGGGCTGTTACAGGAGAGGAACCCCAAGCTGAGAGAAGCGGAGTCTTTCATCATGGGCAGTAAGCAGGCTGGCTCTTGGCTCTGGAGCCAGATGTCATCTCTGCCTTCCAAGGCTATAAGCCAGCCTGCCCTCTGCTCTGGAGAGATACTGTACCTACCTTCCCAAGTATCTACCTTCCAAGGCTGCTCACTATAAAAATATCTTTGAAAAGAGACTCTGAAATAAAGGGAGTTAGTACCTCTGCTTGCAAGATACACAGAAACATGGGAGACCCGGGAAGTATTATCTCCCAACGGGGGAGAGAGTTAAAATCTCTACCTACTAAAATAAGTTCAAAGAAATGCCACCAAGTGATGACCTTTAGAAACACAGGGTTTGGGGCGCCTGAGTGGCACAGCGGTTAAGCGTCTGCCTTCGGCTCAGGGCGTGATCCCGGCGTTATGGGATTGAGCCCCACATCAGGCTCCTCCACTATGAGCCTGCTTCTTCCTCTCCCACTCCCCCTGCTTGTGTTCCCTCTCTCGCTGGCTGTCTCTATCCTGTCGAATAAATAAATAAAATCTTTAAAAAAAAAAAAAAAGAAAGAAACACAGGGTTTACACAGAAGCACAGAAGAACCACTGGTAGCCTCTGGAGGAAGAAGTAGCTGTGTGAAACGACAGGAGGGAAAGGGGCACAAGGGAAGAGTATTTTGTTAGCAACTTGAGCACTCTTTGACTTAAATCATGAGCATGCATCATTTTGATGAATTAACTTTACCTTCAAATATGTGTATTCCTTCTCTGGATACAATTTCAACAATGTTATGCAAACAGGGAAAACCAGAGGCCTCTCTACAAGTGATCGGTGTGGCTGTGCTGAAGGGCACCCAGCAGAGGTGGCAACATTCATTCTTAAATGTCATCTACCTGTGAAATGCATGATCCAGCTGACAGTTAAGTAAAGCTATTCCAAGGGGAGGTCAATTCTTTGTAAATCACACACGCTACGGTCAACATTTATGTATCCCATGTTATTTTCATCAGAAAATGGATCATTGGTAAAAAGCAGAACCTACGTTATCAACCAAAGAATGGAATACCAAACTATGTGCCAAGCACCGTGGGATGATACTGGAAGTAGCACAACAATTCCCAAACTCAACGAGCTTATTTCTAGGCTGCCGACAGCACCCACCAACTCTGATTAACAAACAGAGAAGGGACTTGCCCTGGAAGCTCAGAGTTGGGAGAACGGATTGGAAGATTGACAAAACAAGCTCTGGCAGCTGGGGGACACAGAGGGAGGCCAGGTGTTGAGAACATTGCTGACAGCATGGACGAATCACTCAGGGCCAGTGGTCGCTCAGCACCAAGTACCTGACTCCCGGCTGGTGCTGTTGTCATCCCCAACGCTGGAGGGACTCTTAAAAGGCACTCCCGCCAGACTCACAACCCCCAGGGGAATTTCCAAGTGGTTGAGCTTCGCTTCTAAGTCTCAGCTCTGGCTGCAAGCATCCTGGGAAAATAAGGTTCTTCCAGCCTCCCAGAGCCCTACCTCCCCTCTCACCAAGACACAAATGGTGAGTGTCCTCAAATAGAGAAAATAGGTTCAGAGGCTGGCAGACAGAAAACAAAACAAAACAAAAATGTCATCACAGTAGGTATACAGAACCCAGCATGGAAAGTCAGCAATCAACCAGGGACAAAGGAGAAGTTAAAAAATCCCTAAACCCCTATAAATTTCCTCTATACAAATTCCTACATTTTGTCAGATCAGAGCCCAGTGCGGGATTCAATCTCAGGACCGAGATCATGACCTGAGGCGAAATCAAGAGTCGGATGCCCCAGGTGCCCCATCCCAGTCTTTCTATATATGAATGTTACTCCTCAAAATATGCTTAAACGGGTAAGAATAATCAATCACATTTCACTTGGAGTTTAGGCAGGAAATAATTTTAGACTGCCCATCATCCATTGCTGTTTCCCCAATAGAAGCATTCACACACATTCTTCTTTACATGTTTCCAGGAAAACAATTGGCATTTAGCAGCAATGGAAAAAATGACCTTCATCAAAGTTTAATCCTACTCACATATCTCATAATACTGAACAATGGAGTATCGTCCTTCCAGGACACAAATACACTATGTACCTTGCAGCCCAACATGGCAACAATTAGCCACATGTAACTACTGAGTACCCGAAATATGGCTAAGTGTAAAACACACAGCAGATTTCAAAGATTTAGTATGAAAAACATGTGAAATATCTCAATAATTCTTCTATTTTATTCCTACATGCTGGTAAAATATTTTGGATATATTGGGGTCAATTTTAAAAATATCTATAAAATGAACTTCACCTGTTTCTTTTTACTTTGTGTAATGTAGCACCTGGACACATTTTTATGTGTATGTGGTTCACATTTGTGGCTTGACTCTATTTTGTTTCTACTAGACAGTGAAGCTCTAGATACACGGTTGATCCAGCCCACCCCCCAAAACGATAGGTGCTGTAACATCCCCTCCAAGCTGCCCTCCCAAGAGACCTGCCACCATCAGGGGAACACGGACCCGGAGGCTTTCGGGAGAGTCCTGCTCCAGGGCTGGGAGAAAGAGGGACAAGAATGTTTGCAGTTCTCCCTTTCCATGGAACAGAAGAATGATGCAGTTTGAAAAACTACTAGCTTGAGCTTTTCTGACCAAATATTCTGGCTTCCTAAATTTCAACAACCAAACACGTCATAAGGTTACTACATGTGGACTTTATTTCAAACCAATGCACAAGTATCAGCCCCCTTTGAAAGTTTCTCCCAAGAGCTACATGCATAGCCCAAGAGTAGGGGCCCTTCTGCTTTTACATCAACTGAATATCCTTTGATTTATCAAAGGTCAGCTACACCAGCAATTCATAGAAGAGTCACTAATCAAGTTGAAGGGTAGATTTAATTCATCACAGGAAAGACCCCTGAATTCTATGGAGTCTCGAACAAGCTATCAAAAAACACAACCCTTCCCTCTGACCTCATCTCAGTACAGTGAACCACTTCACGACCTTGGCTCTCTTTACACTGCTATTCTCCAGGCTACCTAATCAGACCTTGAACAATCAACATTGGGGCTGTTCCTACCAGTGTAAAGACTAAGACTAGCAAAACGCAAATACCAATGAAACCCAAATACACTATTAAATAAAGACAGAGCCCTAATAATGACTCTGAGAGACACCTTACTCATTAATTTATTCAACAAACCCTGATTGCCCATCTATCTCCTCCAGGCAGACTGTGTCCCGGGTGCTGGCGACAGAGAACAGAAGAGAACAGGTCCTGCTCGTGAGGTGCTCACAGTGTGACGGGGGTGGGGGGAGCATGTGCAGGGGAGACACCCTAATAACCAAGGGGGACACATTAGGGTGGTGGTCCATACAAAGGGCAGTAAAGACCCAGAACAGGGTGAGACTTTTGAGAGAACGGGGGAGCAACTGAAACTCCTGGTGAGTTTTAAGAACAGGCAGAGCAAAGCCCCCTCCTCAGGCCTCTGCAGCCAGCCCTCTGCAGAGAAGCCTCTGAGTCAGTGCCTCCATTCCTTCGAGGACCTAGCTGGGCAGTCTGCCTCTCTGGAGCAGGCAGCAACCAAGTCACTAAGCCTGTCTCCTTTAGGCACCAAATGTAAAGTAGTCTCGGTGGCTACATTGAAAGCGCCATTGTCCAACCTGGGTTTATCAACAATACAATTGATATTTTGCTCTCCATCTGTTTGACTTCTCTCTATCCCTCTTTCACCTGGCTCTGAACTTAAGAGAAAATGGATGTGATTCACTGGATCACCAAGAAAAACTCTAACACACGCACACACACACACCCTTTTTTACACAACCTTGAGGCACCCTCAAGTTTCTCCAACAGATAACAGTGCTGACGGTGCCTCTCCTTCCCCAGGGCCCATTCCCATCTCTTGGCAGCCTGCCTTACCAGCTTACCGCTCTGACGCCATGTTATCTGCAAGGTCACTAGTGACTTCCCAAACACCAAATCCAATGGACAGTCTCCTCGAGCTGGACCCCACATCCTGTCATATTGCTGGACACATCTTCTTGAAGTGTTTTATTTGGCATCTGTATCCTTGTAAAGTTCTTATTCCCTGTGGTAGGCTGAAAAATGGTCACCAAAAGATAGCCACATCCTATTGCCTAGAGCCTATGAATATTACCTTAAATGGGAAAAGAAGTTGGGGGTGGTGATTAAGTAAAAACCCTTAGATGAGGAAATCATCCTGGATTATCCAGGTTAGCCCTAGATGCCGTCAAAAACATCCTTATAAAAGGGAGGCAGAAGGGTGCCCTGGTGGCTCAGTCAGTTGAGCATCTGACTCTTGGTTCTGGCTCAGGTCATGATCTGGCTCAGGGTCATGAGATCAAGCCCTGTGTCAGGCTTCATGCTTAGCACACAATCTGCTTGAGAGTTTCTCTCTCTCCCTCTGCCCTTCCCCTGCTTGCATACACTCTGTTTCCTCTAATAAATAAATAAATAAATAAATAAATAAATAAATAAATAAATCTTTTAAAAAAATATTTAAAAAAAGAAATAAAAGAAAAGGGAGGCAGAGGGAGATCAGACACACACAGAGTAGAAGGCTGTATGAAGATGGAGTGGAGAGATCTGAGAACGCCTGAAGACCAGAGAGATGCCACCACAAGCCAAGGAACACCAGCAGCTACCAGAAACCGGAAGAGGCAAAGAACAGATTCTTTCCTCAAGTCTCTGGGGGAGCACTGCCCTGCTGGCCACGGACTTCATGCCACGGATACCGATTTTGGACTCTGGCCTCCAGAACTGAGGGACAATAAATTCCTATTGTTTCAAGCCCCCCAGTTTGTGGTACTTCGTTCCCACAGCCACAGGAAGCTAATATATTCTACTTCATCTCTTCTGGCCTCTGAGTCTTCTGCGCATTCCTTGCTGTCTTCCCAAAAAGAGTCATTCTCCAAATTCTGTCTTCTGCCCTAGCCTCTCCTGTCTTGGTCAGCTCGGGCTGCCATAACAAACACCACAGGACAGTGACTTAAACAAGAATTTATTTCTCATAATCTGGTGACTGGAAGTCCAAGATCGAGGTGCCAATATGGTCGGGTTCTGGGGAAGGCCCCCTCTTTTAAGTTTCAGACTGTCAACTTCCTCAGTCCTCACGTGGCTTTTCCTTGGTATGTGCAGGTGGGGGAAAAAGAACGAGAACTAGCTCTCTGGTGCCTCTTCCTCTTCTTTTAAGGACACTGATCCCATCATGAGGGCCCTATCCTCATAATGTCATGGAAAGCTAATCACCTCCCAAAGGCCCCATCCCCAAGTACCATCACACTGGGGGTAAAGGCTTCAACATCTGCATTTTGGGTGACACAGTTCAGTCCCTGGCACCTCCTCTCTCAGCATGATCCTAGATTGTCTTAGCCACCCCATTTCCCTAAAGCACAACACCCCCAAAGTCTATCTCTCTGCCCTACCTATCCAAGGTCTCCAGCACCAGGTTTCCAACTGTTTCTTCTCCAAGTACCACCAGAACATAACCTCAGTATCAGAAACTGAAGCCATCCCCCCCTGCCCTGGCTTGGCCTCACCCTCCTCACTGCTGCCAGAACCAGCTTTTTTCTGTAATCATCTGAAAACCTTGAGCATCAGCAAACATTGGTATGATTGCTGCCTGAAAGAATAAAATGTAAAAAAAAAAAAAAAATCTAAACAATTTTTTAAAACTCTAACATTTTAGTTGACCAAAAATTGAATGACAGCTACCAGCAAGAAGCTTCTGAAATTAATGTCAACTTTACCTGCATTTGTGTGACTTAGAGTGAATTCTGTGCCTTTGGAGGTAATGGTTGATAAACCTTCCCTGTTGAGAACATAACACAGGACAGTATTCACCTCTGAGCATCACTTTAAACACAATACCTCTAGGTCCAGACAAGGTTGGCCAAAAGTTCCAAAAACCATCTCAGGAAAACTGAAGAGTCCGAGATGCTCAGGCTTTAGAAGAGGTGACAAGAGGGCAGGTCAGGCTCTGCCTCATGGAAAATGGAGATGCACCCTGTGGTTCAGAGTACAGACTGTCAAGTTGAGCAAGACGTGGATCCAGGCCCTATCTCTCATTAGCTATGGGACTTCCAGAAAGTTCCATGACTTCGCTGAGCTTTAAAATCTCCATCTACACAGGCGCCTGGATGGCTCAGTCAGTTAAGCATCCGGTCCTTGGTTTCAGCTGAGGTCAGGATCTCAGGGTCTTGAGATCGAGCCCTGCATAGGGTTCCATGCTCAGCATGGATTCTGCTTAAGATTCTCTCCCTTTCCCTTTGACCCTACTCCCTGCCCTGGCTTGTGCAAGCTCTCTCTCAAAAAAAAAAAAAAACAAAAAAAAAACAAAACTCTATCTACAAAGCGGGGATGACAATGACAATCTTCTATCTCACAGCACTGTGGTGAGAATTAAGTGTCATCACATACATAAAGCCCTTAGCACAGTGCCCGGCATTTATGTGCTTGATAAGTGTTAGCTAAAAAAAAAAAAAAAAAAAAAAAAAAAAAATCAATACTAAGAAGCAATGGTTAGAAAAAGGCAAATTCCAGCTGACCATTAAAAAATACTCTAACTAGGTTGGGCAACATAAACTGGGTCTCACCAAATTACTAGAATCCCCAACACTAGATGTATTTAAACAAGGCTGGAGGACCCTTAGAATTTACCTACACAGGGTTAAGAATCTCAATGACGGCAATTTAGACATGCTGGTGTCTGGAAAGAAGCAACTTTCCCACTGCCCTATGGCAGTGACGATACTGGACAACGGGAGGACAAATGTCATTAGTATGGTGACTTTATCACTTAAAGGTAATGAGATTTACTTATAACTAAGAACTTATTTCACCAGGAATAAATCTCATCTGTCCTTGCTTAGCACAAAAAATGGCCATCCCTTGTCATTTAAAAATCACTCCCGAAGAATGAGCTCTTTATGGGTCATGTAAAGTTTAAGCTTCTGCTTTCAGGAGACTGGCACATGAATAGCTCCAAGATAAACATCTATTCAGTTCTGATATCGTATCTCTTCATTCCCACTAAAGAATAGCCTGGGATCAGATCCAAACTGTCACAAAATGACTACATATGCACATATTCTTTTTCACAAAAATAGCAAGAAGTCTCCATTTTGAAAACGTACTTCACCAAAAAAAACCAAGTGCACTTGTCGTCTAAAAATGCGACAATGTTTCTAATTGTTATTAACAGGAATGCCCAGAATCTCCCTGGGTAAATAAAGGCATCATGGAGAAGGTACCAAGGTAAGTAAGGCAAAATCCAAGGTTTTCTGGAAAGACAGAAATGGTGGTGAGTAGTTTTGGTTTTTTTAATCTCCCTGAATTCCCCCCATTAAAACATCAGAAAAACTAGGATAGAAAAACGAAAAACTTAAACATTTACAAGAAAACTTAGATGGAAGGCATTGCCACAAAGCATCAAATATGAACACTAACCTGCATACTATCGGCAATGTTCAGAAAGAAACAGAGGGAAGGAAAGAACCCCCAAACCAATAATTACTGGAATGAATAGGTCAATCTGAGAAAGGCAGCCAAAATGACAGTAAGTTTTACAAGCTCCAATCTGTAGTCAAT
>NW_024423343.1:91399888-91579711 GCF_017311325.1 Ursus maritimus | reverse complement strand
AAGAGCGGCACCGTCTGATGGTGCTGAAGCTGTCCACGTGCTCTGAACGAACAAGACAGAGCTCCCTTCCAGGACAGAGTCCCACAACTGAGAATAAATTACTAGAAGTAAAATCCAAATTGAATAGGCCAGAGACAACTGGGGCCAAGGAAAGCACACTCATAACGGAAAACGGGGAAAAGGAGCAAAACGAAAGACCAGAAGGCAGAACCAAAAAAGGAGGCCATATTTTTTAATTACTCTGTGAAAAAGAGAGAGAGAGAAAAGAGTTCTAGAGCCATCATGCTCAAAAAGCTCTCCAGATTTAGCTCCTCGTGAAAGTACAAGACGACTCATTTCCTTTAAACAGGAGTAACAGAGGAAGATCAAACTCCACTATCATACAATTAAATAAGTTATACAATTAAATAAAAAAGCAGAAAAATGTCCCTATTTATGATGAGCACACACCAAGAAAAGCATGCTTACAAAACTGATGCAAACTCTAACATAGTTTCTCAAAACAAGCAAAAAGAAATGAAGAAGAAATTAAATTGCAGAAAAAAAAAACACGGGGGTGGAGGGGGGGATAAAAGAACTCACGCTTAACACCAAAAGAAAATGTGCATTTCAGCAAGGAACATAAAACTAGAAAAAACAGAGGAGCAAAAACATGGTACTACTTTTAAAGAGCTAAAGATGGAAAGGAGGAAAATCTTTAAACTCAAAAAGATATTAAAGATTTGAGGAAAATGAACAGATAGAGATAACAGGTAAGGAAGGAAGGTAAGAAAGATCCAACACAGATACACCAGAAACTCCTAAGGTGTAAAACCAAAGCAACAGAACCAAAAAAAATACTAAAAACTACAATACGTGCAATAAAACTTTTCTGAAATAGAAAGACATGAAACTACACCTTATATCTGAGAAAAGTTGACCCAAACTAGCCATTATCGGGACATTGGTAAAAGTCTCAGATGTTAAAGAAAGAAGAAGAAAGGTCATTATTTGGGCATCCAAAGTCACTTTTAAGAGGAAAAAAAAAAATCAGACTGTCAGCAAACACTGACAGCAGTGCTTTGGTGCAATGTACTTAAGATATTTGGAGGAGAAAATGTGAACCTAGGATTGTTCATTGCCAAAATGACCTTCAAGTACAAAGGCCATAGAAAAAAATACTGTAAACATGCAAGAGCTCAAGAAATACGGTTCCCATGAACTCTTCCTGAAGAATCCAGTGGCTAAAGAGCTGAAATGAAGCAGCAGTGTAGGAATTGGCAGTGACTATTAAAAATATATTAACCTGTAGAACTAGAACTAATTGGTTATAAGAAAAATAGAGTATGTGAGGTCTATATGATCGGATGATATAGATGCCCTTCACTGTTTTAAAGGAGGGGAAAGCATTGGCAAGAGTAGGGAAAACAAGAATATGTTCACTGATTGCCTTATGGATATAGACTGTGAGTAAAAGAATACTGTTTCAAATTAGATGCTGTGGAAAAGGAGTAGGGGGAGGGGGAAGCAAAGGTTGCTGATTCACAGCAAAGAATTAACAGACAGTAGCCCAAACTGTTGGGGGAGAGAACAAAAGGTATCACATAAACCTTTAGATACAATGGTAACCATTCACTTGACATTTATCTTACTCATTCTCTTTGCTTTGTTGTCTCCCTTGAGATTATTCTGTAAAGTTTTTAGGCATATAATGACCTAAAAAAAAAAAAAAAGCCATTAGAGAACCAACACCGATATATTCTCCACCCAGTTTTGACAAATCCTACCACTTTATATATTTGCTCCAGAACTGGCGGGGGTTTTGTTTTTGTTTTCTGTTTTATACGAACATCACAGTTAGGGTTGCAGCCTGCTGCGTATCCTTTACTGATCCCTTGTCTTCACCCCCTTCAAGACATTGCCCATCCTCAGTTTAGCTTATCATTCCTGTGACTGAGGTTATTCTCTACTTGTGTATCCACGAGCAATATGTTGTGTTTGCTAAGGATTCATAATTGATAGGCTCTTACAACTTTTTTATTCCTCAGCATTGTTTCCAGATCCCTCCGAGCCAGAGGGTCTATCTAGTTCAGCAGTTCCCAACAGGGTAGTACTATACCCTAAGGGGGCGTGTTGGAAATTTATAGGGTTGTCACTGATTATTACAACTTGGGACTGGGGTGATCACAGTATTTAGCAGGCGGGAGGGAGCCAGAATCTTAATATCCTAAAAATTTCAAGAGAGTCTTCCACTATGAAGAATTTTCTCTTGTCCGATAGGGCTGTCAGATAACCCACAAGATATTTAGGTGAAAAATTATCTGAGCCTAGAACTCAACTCTATTTTACCTATACAGGAAAGTTTTGTTTTGCATAGTTTTAAATATACACTGATTTTGTCCAGGAATATAACTACCATGTAAATCAAGAGAAGAGTGTGTTTGGTTTTATTCAGACCTTTACAGAGAATTATAAACCAATTCACCAATGTCACCAATGGCAACTCCACTCCAGGTACTCAACACACAATATAAAAGACTTTTATCAATCTGTTCTTGCAGCCGTCACATGCATGAGGATTCTACATATGTATACCAGCATACCTATTTAGCCCGTATTTCAAAATGTCATACGAAGGAAAATGTCAACAATACAATAGGACTCTTAAGATCCCAACTTTCTCATTATATGCAGGTGTAAGCAACTACATAGTTATATGTATTAATATCATCAAAGCAAGTATTTATAGATTCAAATATACACTATTTTCTTCAAAATTACATTCCTCTGGTATCTCCATTATATTACATTTGGGATATAATTTCATTGATAAAAGTTCATTTGAATATAGTAAATCGGTATAAAATATTGGTTATAAAAAGGGTACATTGGGTCTGATAAAACTGAAAACTATATATAGACCAATTATATATAGCTCCACTATATTAAGATACTAAGACCCTGCGGTTTATCAAATCTCCCTTTAATGGACATCTGTCTCCCTCTTATTTTTTTGCTGTTACAAACAAAAGTGCTGTCAGTAGTCCATATATCTTCTTAAACACATCCAGAGGTTGCATGTTTTGCAAATATCTTCACCCAGTCAGAAGATTATCTTTCGTTTTCTATGGTTTTTCTCATGCGCAATGGCCTTAGTATGCTTGTAGTTCAATTGAATGATGTTTACTTTATGGATGCATATTTACTGATGTTCAATTTACTAACGTGTTTTATTATTGTAGTTAAATGTGTTGATGTTTGTGCTTTCTGTGTCTTAAATTCTAAATATCTTTTCATCTAGGTCATATGGATATTCTCATATTTTCATCTAAGAGTTTCAAATTCTTGCTTTTCAGGTTTAGTTTCTTAATGCACCTGGAATTTATATTAGCGTATGCTGGGAGGTATTTTCATCTTTTCTACACAGTGAATTGTTCCAGTAGCATTATTGTCTTCCCTGGTGTGCAATGCTACCTCTCTCTCTCACTTATCAAATTTCCATATGTGTGAGGCTCCATATTCAATTTCATTGGTCTATCAGAACCAACTTCCCTGGATCACAATCTCAACTACTCTAGTTTTCAAAGTTTTGACAACTGCATTTCCATTTTATTTAGGAATTGTACATAGATTTATTCCTTTTGGGTTTTTTTTTTTACTATAAGAAATAGTATCCTTATGAAAATTAAAAGGTCTACTTCTGTGTTGCCATTATAGAACACAATTGATTTTTGTATATTAAACTTCTACCCATCCACAATAACCTTGCTGAAATTTCTTATTTCTCCTAGGAGTTTCTACAGACTCCCGTAGCTTTTCTATGTAGAGCGGACTGTAATATCCATGAATAATGATTACTTTTCTTCCCTCTCCATTCCATATACTTTTATTCCTTTTCTTTCCTTACTACACTAAGACGTCAAGAATAATGTTGAGGAGAAGTGGTAATGGCAGGCATTCTTGTCTTCATTCCTGATTTTAAGGGACTGCTTCTAATATTTACCACGTAACAACTGTTGATGTTTTAGGTTAGAAATTATCAGATTCAAACAACTCCCTTCCTAGTTTGCTTCAAGCTTTTATTTTGCCTTGAATTCTACCAAATGCATTCTGTATATTTCCTAAGAGATGCTATGATTTTTCCTCTTATAAACATGGTGAATGATAGAATATTCTAATTACACCATTCTTGTATTCCTAAAATAAACACAATGTGCTAATGATGGTTATTTGTTTTGTTACATAAACAGAGAGAGGTTCAGTTTGCTAATATTCTATTTATGACTTTTGCATCTGTATGAAGGATACTGATCTATTAATTCTTCCCTATTACCTTTAGTTTGAGTATCAAGTTAGTACTAGTCTCAGAATGATGTAGGAACTTTCTTTCTTTTGCTTTGGAACAGGGTACATGAGGTTAGGATTACCTGATTCTGAATATTCATAAAAGCACCTTTAAAACCATGTTGGCCTAGATCAATTTCTCAACCTTGGCACAAACACTATTTTGGGCCAGATAAATCTTTGTTGTGGGGGCCTGTCCTGTGCACTGAAAGATGTTTAGTAGCAACCCCCACCTCTGCCAACCAGATGCCCATAGCATCTCTACCCCAAGTTGTGACAATCAAAAATGTCTCCTCACATTGACAGAAGTCCCCTGGGAATGGGAGGGGATGCAAACCAGACCTGGTCGAGAACCACTGGCCTACATTAACTTTTTAAATGTAAGTCAGGCATTTTGGGGGTTTTTCCTTGAGACAATCTTGGCAGATCATTATTCTATGAAACTATGCATTTCAACTAAACTTTCGAATTTATAGACATAAAACTCTAATAGTCTCATCTCTAAATTTTTTTCTAATTATGCATCTCATTTAATTTCTAATTACTTTTCATTTGTTGCTTTTCTTCTGTGATCAGACTTACCAGAGTTCAGCCTATTTTATTAATCTTGAATAGCTTTTAGTTTTGTTGACTCTGTTGTATCCTTTTCTCTTTAGTTTGTACTCTTAAATGTATCATTTGCTTCCTTCCAGCTACCTTGGATTACTGTTTTTCTGTTTTTTAGCCTCTTGTTTTAGGCAGTTTTGCTCACCAATTTGTAGTTTCTCATTTTAAATTCAAAATGTGTTTTTAATATTTAATAAAACTTTTCTCCTTGAAACACTTAGAAATGTGTTCTTCAATTTCCCAACACTAATCACGATATAGAGGGCTATCTTAGCCATATTTGATTTCAAATGATCATTGCATTATAGCTGGAGAACACGGTCTGGAAAATAACCATCTTAGGCATTTGATGAACCTTTCTTTATGACCGTGGAAGTGGTTCCATGATGGTAAAACATCCTTGCTGAACGGATGTTTCTATATTGACCTACAGGGTTCAGTGCTCTTTAAACTCAAAGTTAAAACATGCTAGTGGGGCGCAAAATCAATCTGATAGGTTGTGACCAACACTTTTTTAAATGAAAGGAGTAGTGATGATAGGGCACATTTTTTTCCCCTAATTTTAACACCTCTGACATCAGGCCCCTCACACAGTGAATAGCATGATATAGACCAATGGCAGCACTTTTTAAAAATTTCCTAGTGGCACAAAAAATCATATTGCATATTATAATCAAAAGCTGACATAGGACAATATGCAGTATATATACACAGAAGCTCATTTATACTAAGCCACACACGCATTTCTCACTAGGGATAGCAGTCAAAAACGTATGAAAAACATTGAATTATATAAGTCAAATTTTCAGAGTCTTCACTGATATTTTTATCCTTTTAATTATCAACTAGCAAAAGAGACAGAATAAAGTCTACTGTTAGGATGATTTGTTCATTTCTACCTCTAACTCTGTCAATTTTTGGTTGGGTGCTTTGGAGCTTTTCAGGTGCATACAAACTCACAAAAGTTTTCTTCCAGGGTAGACTGACGGTTTTGTTTATATATTACACTCTTTATGCCTAATAATGCTTTTTGTCTTCAAGTCTGTTTTCCCTGATTAATGCAACTAACCAACTTACTTTTGTTGGTATTTGCCAGATAGATCTTTTTCTATCCCTCTACTTAAGCCACTTTGTTACCTTATGTTTTCAATTTATCTCCTATTAACGGTATAGAGCTAGATTTTTAAATCCAATCTACATCTGACTTTAACCTGTTGGATTTAATCCATTTATACTTTTAGAACTCCTGAAATGTTTGGGTTTATTTCTACATTTTGCTTTCTCTGTGCTTTTCTCCCCCCCCCCCACCCCCCACTTCAGCTGTCTATGGAATAAGGTCAGTTGCTTAATTTATTTTCCTTCAATGGTTTGAGAAGTACGTACTCCATCCTTCCCGTCAACTCCAAAATAGTTTCAGACACTTGTAAAAACACTACTCTCTACTTCCTTTTCTCTGCTTTTGGAATTCTTATTTGTTTCTATTGGAGCTTTTCCTATCTTCCATGTCTCTTGAATAGAAAATACGAAAGGGAAGTATCACTTTGTGCTATATTCTGGGTAAGTTCCTCAGTCTGTATTTTGGTTCACTATGTCTCATTGGTTTCTGATTCGCTTACTATATTTTTCATTACAAATTGCTCTGTTTAACATTTCCAGAGAAATGTGGCAGCATGGTTCCTCACGTTTACTTTTGCTTCTTCTAAAACACCCGCTAAACTAAGAGTAGAGGAATTTTTTTTTTTAAAGAAAACTCATTAGAAAAAGAAGATGGAAGAGGCAACAAGAACTATTTTTAGCAGCTAGAAAACATATGGGCAAGTAGTAATTGATTTAACAGACTCCAGAAAGCAAATTCCTAAGACAGCCCTGCGAAAGCAAAAAGGCAACCCAATTTACACCTCGGGACACCCAGAAAACCGAGAATTGGTAGCACAATGTAACAAAGAGAAGACTGAACACAGTGTGATGGGTTCAAGGCCTGCAGAAAAGGCAGTGCTCTGGCTTCCCCCCCCCCCCCCCAGCTCTGCACAGAAGGTAATACCTTCTCCCCAACCCCAGCTTTCCTATCAGATGCCTAGAGGTTTATTCTCTGGAGGAGGTACGATAGCCTTTTATGTGATGGACACCAGGCTCAGCTGAAGGTAGGAGAGAAACCAAACTGAAAACAGCAAAGTTACAAATTCCAGGTAGAACGCTGAGATCCCAATCCTCTTGCCCAACTCAGCTTCCAAAATTCACAGTCAGGCGTTCACCCTCCAGGCAGATCAGAAGGCCCTTCTCTGGGCAACTTGGGCAGCCCAAGAGGATGGATCTAGAAGTATTCAAGCAGAAACTATCCAACAACACAGTCCAACCATGTCACTCTCCAGTAAAAGCCATCACATGCTCAGAGCTCCCGTCAGTTGAATACCCACTCTCACTATGAGCAGAGTATCAAGGATCGCTTCTCGCAGGAGCCCTCCCTAATAGGAACAGTAAACCCAGGTCACACTGGGAGGGGGAATCTTGGAAGAAGACAATATAAGAGACAGAAGAGATTTTTTTTTTTTTTTAAACTATCACTAATAGTTTCTCAGAAAGATAAGATCTACGGGTGGCTCAGTCGGTTGAGCGTCTGCCTTCGGCTCAGCTCATGATCCCAGGATCTTGGGATCAAGTCCCACATCAGGCTCCTTGTTCAGTAGGGAGTCTGCTTCTCCTTCTGCCTGCTGCTCCCCCTGCCTCTGCTCTCTCTCGCTGACAAATAAATAAAATCCTTTAAAAAAAAAAAAAAACAACCAAAAGTTGGGTGACTCTTAAAAGGAACACTCTGACCATTTAAAACAGAACTTGACAGTAAAAATGGAAAGTTCAATAGAAACGTAGGAACATAAAGTTGAGTCCACTTCCCAGAAAGTGGAGCAAGTGCACAGAAAATGAAAGCAGGGGGTGCTTGTTTTAAAAAACCCCAGCGCAGCAAGTCTCAAGCAAAGGATTAGGATTTACAATAGTTTAGGACTTTAATACTAACACCAGGAATAAGAACAGAATGGAGCAAAACCTTCAAAACTCTTAAGGAACATTATCTCCTACTGTGAAGTTTCTATTTAGCCATCAATCAAGTGTCAGGATACATTAACAACATTTCAGGCTTGAAAGCTTCACCTCCCATGTGCCCTTTCCCAGGGAACTAGGAGAAGATGTGTTCCCTCCAAACGGGTATAAACCAGAGAAGAGAAAAACCTGGTATCCAGGAGACAGGAAACTCAACAGAGGAGAGAAATCAAGGGAATGCCCAAAGAGGTGGTGAATCATGGGCGATTCTAGCATACAGCTGTGCACCAAGGAGAAAGGGCAACCAGAACAAATCTGAGGAAGTCAACTGCCTCTGAGAGACTCCAAGAAGCAACTGACAGACTTATCTACGCATCTGAAAATACCACAAAGGAGTTGAGGTTGGAATAGAAATGCTGAGTTAGACTTTAATAAGAAATAGATTCAGAGAAAAGCAAACACAGATATTAAACAAAACAGATATTAAAATCAGAGAAAATAAAAAATAGGGCAGGCAAGAAGTAAGCATTCCTCACCATATGGCTCAGTGAGCAGGATTTATATAGTCAGAATAATGCAAAGGACTAGTATGCAAGGGTAAGAGCTCAAGAGGTTAGCATGTTTGTGTGGGACCAAGAGGAGAGCAGCAGAGTAAATTATCTTCTTCCATGGTGGGAAGTCAACAAATAATGGCTAAAGACCAAAAAAAAAAAAAAATCCAGAAGCCTGTTATTTATACATAATATTTATGCATAAATAGTTGACCCTTGAACAACTCAGGGGGAGGGAGGTGGGGAAGGGCTGGGGATGCTGACCAGCCACAACAACAAAAACCCACATCTAACTTCTGATTCCCCCAAAACTTCACTACTAATAGCCTCCTGTTGACCAAAGCCTTACCACTTAATAAAAACAGTTAATTAACACATATTTTGTATGTTATACATATTATATTCTGTAATCTTACAAAATAAGCTAGAGAAAAGAAAATTTTATTAAGAAAATCCTAAGAGAAAATGCACTTATAGTACCGTAGTCTATCTTTTAAAAATCTGCACAGAAGTGGGCCCATGCAGTTCAACTCCACGTTGTTGAAGGATCAACTGTACAAGTAAATAAAAGAACCACCTAGAAGAGGTAAAATGGTTGCTGAGAGTAAAACAAGGGAGAAATAGAGGGCAGAGGGCATTTTTCAGGTACTTCTCTCATCTGGAATTTGACTTCTAATCATGCTGCTTGAATGGCTCAGTCCTGTGGACCCTTTGCCCAGGAGCTTTCCAGTGTTAGACTGTAAGCTCATCTTTGGTGGAGACATGCTGCGACACCCATGAGACACCGCAGGGCCCCAGCTGAGGTTCTGCGTGTGCTTCTTACAGACACTCCGGAGGCATTTCCAACCTCAGACAACATCCAGGTTGTAGCTCAGCTTGAGGGTTCCTAGGCTCAGTGGGTAGTACAAACTCCCGTAGTGGACGCCATGGCCCATCTCCTGGATCCTCCCTCAAGACCTCGGCGCTCATTTCCCCGGCTGCCAGGAGTGAGCTGCTGATGGCCCACAGTTGCATCCTGAACTGTCCTATACTCTCTACAGAAGGAAGCTGCCTCCCCAAGGTCACACTTCTCCCCAGGTTATACCTCTCCCTGGGGCAGCCCACACTAAGGACTGGTCTAGGCCCCTTGCCTAGAAAACAAATTTCCGTTGCCTAAGCCTCTCTGTGATACTTTGTGGAGGCAGTCTCAACAAACTTCTCCCGCTATGTTCCAGCCCCACGTGACATCATCACTCAAGTCTCTGAGTCCCGCCATCTTCATGCATTCCCACCCCAGGGGAGGACCCCATTCTGTACTGACAGCTCTGATTTTCATCTCATCCCTTTTGGGGATGGGCACTGTAGATTGTCCTTTCTCTAACAGATCAGTGATGTCCTTTCTTGAGCACTCTGTGTGTCCGATGGGGGAGGGTGAGCTGGTTTCACGTTATCTATACTACCCCACTGCCCTGTCATTTGCCCTGACATCTATAGGATGCATCTTCGCATTAGACCCGAATGAGAGGGGACAAAAGGACTGTCCCACTTCCGGGCGTCCTCTGTGTCATCTAGGACAGCAGACTGTGCTTTGCCAGCAGGCGCTGAGTAAGGAATGGAGGAACATATTCACTAGCTGGGAAGGATGGGCAATTCGGCATGCAAGATGGTGGAAGACGGTGGAAGGTGAGGAACAGGTTACTGGGATGCAGAAGGGTTCTCTGCCTGGCTCTGGATTCATCTGGAATTTCCCAATCTCAATCCACCTGCACTTCAGCCCTCAGGGAGAAGGCACCAGAAGAAAACCTCTTGTCCAGAGCAGCTACACCAGAAATTCAGCTTCCAAGAGGCACTTCCCAGAGGACAAAACCACAGCCCTGGAGTACAAGCAGACCAGAAAAACCCTTCTTCTCCAAGTGGCTTACCACTATGTCTGAAGAGCGACTGAGGGGCAATAGGAAAAGCCCTCCCGAATTTTCCCCAGAGCACTGGCCGTACCCCAGCAGACCCCAGGGCCCCTGCGAGGAGGGGCATGAACCGCTGGGCTTACTAAGTCCAGCTGGGGCTCACTGCCCAGGCCCTCTGAGTCACTGCCATGGCTGTGTCACAAGGACACCCCCATGCTAATGACTCTGGCCACATTTTTTTTTTATTTTTTAATGATTTTTTATTATATTATGTTAGTCACCATACAGTACATCCCCGGTTTCCGATGTAAGGCTCGATGATTCATTAGTTGTGTATAACACCCAGTGCACCATGCAATACGTGCCCTCCTTACTACCCATCACCGGCCTACCCATTCCCCCACACCCCTCCCCTCTGAAGTCCTCAGTTTGTTTCTCATAGTCCATAGTCTCTCATGTTTCATTCCCCCTTCTGATTACCCCCCCTTTCTTTATCCCTTTCTTCCCCTACCGATCATCCTAGTTCTTATGTTCCATAGATGAGAGAAATCATATGATAGTTGTCTTTCTCTGCTTGACTTATTTCACTTAGCATTATCTCCTCCAGTGCTGTCCATGTTGTAGCAAATGTTGAGAACTCGTTCTTTCTGATAGCTGAGTAATATTCCATTGTATATATGGACCACAACTTCTTAATCCAGTCCTCTGTTGAAGGGCATCTCGGCTCCTTCCACAATTTAGCTATTGTGGACATTGCTGCTATGAACATTGGGGTGCATATGGCCCTTCTCTTCACTACGTCTGTATCTTTGGGGTAAATACCCAGTAGTGCAATGGCTGGATCATAGGGTAGCTCAATTTTTAACTTTTTAAGGGACCTCCACACTGTTTTCCAGAGTGGCTGTACCAACTTGCATTCCCACCAACAATGTAGGAGGGATCCCCTTTCTCCACATCCTCTCCAACAATTGTTGTTTCTTGCCTTGTCTATTTTTGCCATTCTAACTGGCGTAAGGTGGTATCTCAGTGTGGTTTTGATTTGAATTTCCTTGATGGCTAATGATTTTGAACATTTTTTCATGTGTCTGTTAGCCATTTGTATGTCTTCATTGGAAAAGTGTCTGTTCATATCTTCTGCCCATTTTTTGATTTGTTTATTTGTTTCTCGTGTATTGAGTTTGAGAAGTTCTTTGTAGATCTTGGATACCAGTCCTTTATCTGTAGTGTCATTTGCAAATATATTCTCCCATTCCGTGGGCTGCCTCTTAGTTTTTCTGACTGTTTCCTTGGCTGTGCAGAAACTTTTAATCTTGATGAAGTCCCATAAATTCATTTTATCTTTTGTTTCTCTTGCCTTTGGGGATGTGTCATGAAAAAGGTTGCTTTGGCCGATGTCGTAGAGGTTGTTGCCTATGTTCTCCTCTAGAATTTTGATGGATTCCTGTCTCACATCGAGGTCTTTCATCCATTTGGAGTTTATTTTTGTGTATGGTGTGAGATAGTGGTCAAGTTTCATTCTCTTGCATGTAGCTGTCCAATTTTCCCAGCACCATTTATTGAAGAGACTGTCTTTTTCCCACCGGATGTTTTTTCCTGCTTTATCAAATATTAGTTGCCCAAAGAGCCGAGGGTCCATTTCTGGGCTCTCTATTCTGTTCCACTGGTCTATGTGTCTGTTTTTGTGTCTGGCCACATTTTTAATTAAATGCTGTGTGCAGTATGCAGAGAGAAGGGGGACAGAACATGCAGGCAGCTGCTGAGACCCCCTCCCCCATTGCAGGCTCGAAACAGCAGCTCATTGTGAGCATGGTGTCTGGGGAAGATGTGCTCTCTTAACAGCAGCAAGGGAGGCCCTTCCATCCCAGAGGAGGCAGACGGCAGCAGAGACAGTGGGCTCTGGCATCCCCACTATTTATAAAGTTGAAGATGTCCCTCTTGCAGTTTCCCTCTTGCTTCCATTCACTTGAAAAAGTCACTACTCCTTTTTCTGGGCTCTTGGCCTACAAACATACATCCTCGACCTGCTGCAGCCATGGGGGCCTCAGCAGGGAGACGTCAAAACTTACGCCAGTCCGCCTGGTATCTGAGTGCCAACTGTGTGAGGGGCTGAGAATACAGACTGGAGAAGACAGAGGCCTGCCTCTGAACAGGGTGTATTATTGCCGAGTAGTGACTCAAGTATTGTGTCGTTTCTGATTACGGGTGCCCATGGGACTATGGGAACCAAGGGTCATGTACATCAGCACAGAGGTCCAGGGAAGGCTTCCTGGAAGAGGTAGATCTTTTACCTCAATTTTGAGGGATAAGTAAAATTTAGCCAGGAAACAAAGGGTAGGGTCAGGAACAAAGAGCATCTGAGGCCAAGGGCAGAGCAGGATGCAGGGTTTGGGGAACTAGAAGGAGCATTTGTGGACTGGAGTGGTGGTAAGCTAGGAGATGGGAGGAGAGGCGTCCAGCCAGGAAGGCGTCAAGACCACCAGGGGCCTCATGGAAAGCAAAGGGACCTGATCAAAATGCCACTCCGCATTCCGTGTGCCCTCAGTGAGCTAGCAGTGCGGGGGCCAGCGGTGAGAAGGCACAGAGTCCTTGAGGACATGAGCATGAGGGTATGAAGGAGGAACCCAGAGGCAGGGAGCATTGTCAGGATGAGGTTCCCAGCCACACTTCGGCCTGTTCTCCCCTCCTGGTTTCCACCCCTCAGAGGCAGCATCCCTAGTTATCATTCACCCAGCATGCTTACGGAAGCAAGTTAACCCACTGAACACCCCCGGGATGTGGCTCACAAGCTTCCTGCCCACATCCCCCTCAACGCGTCACCCGCCTCGGCAGTGGCAGCCAGACGGTGGTTGGGAAGTTGTTCCTGAAGGTTCTCCACATCAAATCCACTGCACACAAAACTGTGAAAACAGCAGCCTGTGAAGAGGCCCGTGCTAATTCAAAGACCAGCAAGGATAAGATATCTCGTCTAGCTTAAGTAGCAATCAGAAGGTGTGTATCCCTGGGCTTGGAAGTGCACAGAAAATGTCCTGAAGAAAACATGAGGCACCGGCATCAAAGCTTGTCCACAGGAGCAAGAATTGGGAAAGAAGGAATTTAGGGTGGGACAGAGATTTGCACTCTGTATCTTTGGTCTCACAAACTTTTATAATGAGCATATACTGCTTTTATCAATCTCGAGAGACCAGCAAACAACACAAAGGATCAGTCTACAAGCAGAACGTCGAGTGCGTGTTTAAGAAGACTAGGGCCTCACAGGCACCATTACCTAACGGAGGTGGAGGCATAATGAGAGAAACTGTAAAGGATACGCAGTGTAATGGATAAAACGAGGCTGGGGGATGGGTCTAGTCTGCGTGGTTGTGAGGCCTCTGGGAGGGGTCCACCACGTGGAGATCTGTGAGAAGATGAGTTTGGCCAAACGACACCCTCTCCAGTCCTGAGGAAAAGTTTGAGTGTCTGTGAAGGGGCGGGGAGGGGGCCGTGGTCAGGCCTGACCTTTTTGGACACTGTCACTATTCAGATGTTACTCTCAGGGCACCGGAAACCAGGGGGGGCGTCATGCCTTTCCCATCTCACAATACGCCAAATGACAGATTACCTAAGAAAGTTCTCCGACACACTTTGCGGAGCTTATAGAAGACTGGCATGATTTCATTTTATCCATCTCTCAACTCTTGGCCTCACAATTTAAAAATAAAGAGAATTAACTATATATATTCTACCATTGTTAAGGGACAAGATTTTATGCTAAAATCAAATATATTCTTTTTAAAATCTCCACATTCAAAAAGAAAATCACCTCTTTCAAAAAAATTTTCTAATTCTTATATCTATTGATTCACTAAATTTTTGAGTGAGCTTTTTCTGAGAAGATCTTAGTTTGGAGGTTTTTATTTAATAGAGCTATGTATCTTTGGAAAGGTTTTCTTTCCCCTGAGAATATTTCAAATATATCTTCATTTCCCACAGAACATGTATTGAGTGACTAAAAATTAACTTGCACTCATTCAAACCTCAAGAGTCAGAATGCATTTTTCTAAATCATTCTAATGAAGACATTAATAATGTCAAAACTCTGAGTTTTGAAACAGAACTTCTGTTCTCTTTCTAGACGTATTAAAATAGACTTTTTTTTTAAGGTTTGTTCATAACATGATTGCCATTTTCCATGCTGCCTACCGATTATAAACAGAACCAATTTTAAAACCAAACTAGGGCTCTCTGCAATATTCAAGATGTATTACCATCTGGTTTTATATCAGCATTTTTTAACAGGTCCAAAATCTCTATATTACCAAGTATTATCAGAAATGGTTCATATCTCTTTCAATGCACACACTCTTTTCAAAACACTTTTAAGTCACAAACTTTGAAAGTTCCCTTAAATTTTCAGACTATACCTGACATGTGCCTGTCAACCATATTTACATACAGAACTGATTTATCACAGACAACTCAGTTATACTGGCCAAAGCTAGTTTTGTCACTATGTCTCTTAAGAATTACTAATCTGAGAAAACACAGCATACCTGATTACCTGGAAGCTTACAGGAGGTGGAAGGGTGCCGGTCTTTATTTGCAATGCAAATCCTATGTAAAGAATATGAACCTTCCCAGTTGACTGCAAAAGCAGCATCCCTAAAACTTACACAATCCATCACCCTCATTTCCAAACACAAGAAAGACAGCAGCATTTTTTTATAAGACATTCAGCAAAAATCAGCATCTGTGATAAAATAGAAAATGGCAGGTAAGGAGATGAAGACCGGAATTCCACCAGACCCCAGCAGGAACAGCTCCAAGACGCTGCCCTTAGCGAGAGAATGGCCATAAGGATGATCAAATTGTCAAAAGTTCTTCAATTGTTTGTAAAAATACAGGAGCTCTAAGCCTGGTATCTATATAAACCTTTAGATCATTTATCTTTTTCTAATAAATATTTTCTTTCCACCTAACAAGGAAGGAAAGGAGGGAGGGATTTTTAAAAATCTCGCTCAGTTCATTCATTCAACAATCTTGCATACTGAGTCCATGCAAGGATGAATGCTCCTCCCTCCCCACAGAGTTTACCATCCGGCAGTGGCAAGAGGTAATGATCAATATGATCTTCTCCTCGTCACCATGATTATCAGCCTTCACCAACACATAGACACACACAGACACACACACACACACACACACACACACACACACAGTGCAAAGACCTCTCTGCTATCTCAAAGCATCACAGGTAGTAATTCAACAGCAATTCTCTTTAAAAAGACCAACTGGTCCAACCTGACTGCTTCCGTTGGATGGCACAGGAGTCCACCAAGCAGCCTATCCCATTTCACCTCACATCTCTGTCAACCACCTCCCTGGAGAATAAGACTGGGTGGGGGGGGTCCTTGTGACAATTTTTTAAAAATATATTTATTGCCATTTCCAAAACATACCATTTTCCTTTAGATACTACTTTAAACATAACTTCAAAGTCAGCTTATATTGCCTAATCCTTATTTGATTCTCTTTCCATTCAAAACTATGAAAAAGATGGCACAAAAGTCTGCCAATATGTAAATGACACTTTAAAACGGGTTTTAAACACTTCATATTACAAATACATTTAGGAACCTAAAGGGTAAACAACACAAGCAGAGACCACCACAAAGGTTTAAAGCATAAAATACAAATACACGCACGCACGCACACAATAAAGCTACCCCACGGTTAAAGTAGGGGAAAACAGAACTCCTCTTCTGCATTTTTTGCTTTAACTTGAAACCAACTTGGGAACAAATTCTATTATAGAAAATAACACAGGTCATGATATTATAGGCCAATGCCAACATTTTATTGGCAAGAATTTGGAGGATTTAAATGACATACTCGCTAAAGGGGTAAAATCATTTCAAAAGAGAAAGAAAACCCTTTTCACAGAGCAAAATTTTAATTCCTTACGCATTACGCAACAGGCTTTTCCTATTAAAGGAAATGGAACCAAATTTTAAGATAGCCCAACTGATCAGGCATAACATATGAAACCAACATTTCCTCATAATTTTTCTCTATTATGAGATTAAGTACATCAAATTTAGAATTATTCTCCCAAAGGAAAGACTTGTTCAGTATTTCTTCACATTTGCGTCCTCATTCAAACACCCACAGGATAAAAATCTAACAGCTCTATTAGGCACACGGACACGTCTGAATAACTATTATTCTGTTGGTAAATCACCACCCCTCATTCCATTCCTCTTTCTTTACATATGTAAATGACGGTGTCTGATCCAGAGCCCACCACCAGCCACCACCACCCAATTACCCTCCAGGGACATCAATCGGATTTGCTATTCTTGCTTCAGCATAAAGAAAAGGAGGCAAGAGGAAGGAAGAGCTATTTTCAGGAATCAGAATTATCTTGATTAGATTTCTGGCTCACTGGTAAATGTTTATACTCTGAAATGCATTACCCTCTACTTCTAAATGTTTGGCTTTTTTCTAGAACGATATGGCACAGTGTTTCCAATATAAATTGTGTCAAGTAATATATGCTGAGTTTTGCAGGGAGCATTTGGTCAAATTCTAATATTCCCTCTTGGGAGCCAACACCAACTTCCAGCAGCAGGTCAACTCTACAGAATAGAATTTTAAACACACACAGAGTAGTATCTTCCAGCAGACACAGCCTTTTCTTCTCCCTCTCTGAGGGATGTCACATGAGATATCTTGCATGATACTTATCCCTAAGAATATAGATCTTTCTGGTAAGGTAATAAATTAATCACAAAATGCCGAAAATATATTCCTCTTTACCCCAGCATTTAAACAAAAAAACAAAAAAAACCCCACGGTAGTTTCTACCAAGGTTGAAATGAAGCTTAATGTCCTCGCTTAAGCTTAGAAACCATCGCACGATTAATAAGAATAAATAGCACATGCACATTTCTTTAGGCTGCAAATGTTAGCTGAGAAAATGCATGTCAGAGGGCTTCCTAACACCCAAACAGGATTATCCACAGACCAGAAAGTAGATTATCCATGGGCACAAAGTGTTCTCTTATCTTAGCTTTTCTTGATTGTAATAAATGTATTTGCTTCCCTTGCCACTGAAAACAGAGGACCCTCCCACTTCTTTCATTAAAATGTGCACATGATTTTCATCTAAACCTTACACAGATATAAAGGGGCGGGAGGACAGAGAGGATATACTGCAATACTGCACTCATCTGGTTGCGTTAGGCTCAAAATACAAATCTCAAGGATACAGATTTGTCATATGTCAGCCCAAGCTGAAGGCATCCACCAAGAGAGTATTTTCCCTATTCAGCTTGCAGCCAGAATCTCCTTCCACAAACCCGCATACTGATGAGAGCCGAGGCTCCCAGGATCCCTCTCCGTTTCGTCTTAACCCACCTCTTCCCTCTGCAGAGGAGAGAAGCCATTTTACTAATTTATAAGTACCCTGACTCTCCCACCATCTAAAAAAATTTTTTTCTCATCAACAATAGTCAACTAAAAGCAGAAGCGCATCCCCCAGGAGTCAGAGACTAAAACAGACAACAGCAGCAGGTATCGAGCGGCAGGACTCCGGATACTTACTGAAGGCAGCCACCGCCAGGGCCAGCGTGACAATAATGGAGAGCCAGGAGACCCACAACGCCTTCTTTCTGTAGTTCTGGGCCTCATGAGGCTTCAAGCGAGTGCTGCTTTCTAGTAAGCCTGAAAAAACAAGGAGGAAAGGAAGTTAGACATTTCCTTATTAAGAAACCCACAGCCAGAGCTACACATTCTTATCCAAGGACTGCAAACTGACAGCCCGTGGGCCAAGATGTGTTTGGTTTGGCCCACACTGTGTTTTAACAATTAGAGTCCACATGGAAATCAGGCTATCTGGCGTCTCTTGCAAAATCATAGGTTCTAGCAACACGGGCCATGTATGCCTGCAGGGTAACAGCAGTCGTACTCTCTAGAAAGACCCCTCAGACCTACTCACTGGACGGGAACCTGTCAGCCCCTGCCCTGGTATGAACTCAGCTATACGGACGTTGCTCTAACAAGCCCCTTCCATTAAGAAAACAGCACAGTGAGCCCACATGCGGCCGGGCATTCGGGCTCCTCCGCTACAGGCACTGATTTGCATCGATCCCACCAGCAGTGGCCACAACTTGGTGAAAGAGGCTTTGCCCAAAGCAATGAGTCACGGAACGCGAATACCCTCATTGCTCCCCTCAAGAACTAACAGGAAGAGAAGGAGGACTTCTCTTCGATCACAACCCGCAACGGCCACCAGGCCTCAATTGCAGGCCCTGTTTTCTTCCCTCCTCTTTCTGCTCTATAGTATGTGTTGCTTTGTACCAAACACATGGCGAACAGTTCTCAGATTATTCAAGCGGGGTAAAACCTGCTAAAGCGGGAGGTAGCTTTCTGGGCAGGCCATGTGTGAGAAAGGTGTGATTTTGTCTCCAATGCTTTCAACACTGGGGGCCCCTGACACCAGCTGAAATTCGTGAGGTCTTACAGGCGATGCCCATGCTCCACTTGCCTTGGGTGGAGGATCAAAATACCTTCAGCATGAGCCTGATTCCTATTTTCCTTCTCCTTTAAAAATAGATCATATATGGTGGCTCTTAGTTGCATGAAGGACCAAATTCTCATGCATGCTCTATCGACAGGACCTTATGACAGCATCTCGGGCTGAACAGCCCGTGACAGACCTTTCTAAGTGGGGCAGCTTCATCACGACAGCTCCAGATCGTGAAGAACTGGTAGTCAAAGCTCAGGCACCCATTTGTAAAATACCACACAGCCTGCAACATATCACACCTGGCCCACCATGTAAGAGACATCATTCCTTTTGACCAACTGGGCACCGTGCTCAGCCTCTGGCTGCTGAAAACTGCATCCTCTTTAAAAATTATAAAAGACCCGGGTAAAACTTCTCAATTCCATTCACTACCCAGCCTCAAGCACCCTCAACAAGTCCTAAAGGAAGCAAGAGGAAATGTCAAGAAAGGTGCTTCGGGAACCCAGTCTATAGCCCAGAGATTTTTAAATAATCAAAACCCGTAGATTTGCATGGGATCACAAGGTAGAGGAGATTGCAAAAGGTGGGTCTAAACACATCTCCATCACCTCACTGTAAAAATCTCCCCAAACCTTCCTTAATAAATGCACTTGGATGAAAAAAGAAAAACCTTCTCTCTTGTCAAATTCTGCCGTTGGTACACATGACTTCAGATTAAAATCCCCTCATCCACCTGCTTTTGTCCCTTTGTCTACTTTTCCCCTAGCCACCAAACAACACGCCATTCTAATTTTCGATGACAATCACCCTTCTGTTCAAGTCAACCTAGAATGAGCAGGTCCCGCACTCTCCCAATCATTTGTTTTCTTTTTCCCCAAATGATATAAAAATCTTCCTTTCATTCTGGCCAACTGATTTTCCGGAGAAGTGAAGTTGTAACATGTACGTAGTGACTCAAGTGAGCAGTTCATCTGGGGCGTATCTTGACAGCAAGTCTCAAGAGGTTTATCCACTGGGGGTAAAAAACCAGGTTCCTTTCAGAAGCAGATTTCATTTCCTAAGAGAAAGGACAATGATCTGGGTTTTTCATTCTGCCACATAACATTATTTTTCCTTCCAGAGACAGCGGCTGACAGCAATAGGACTGGTCCCGACCACACAGACCACCACATGGCTCAGCCCACAGTGGACCAGCACACTCATGAAGGAGTTTGGGGTGTCCCCTCACAAGGGCTGGGCTGCCCTAAGAGGACACCTGAGTCCTCTAAACAGCAGGACTGGTGGTTGCTCCCCAGATCTCACCCTGTGTGTGTGTGTGTGTGTGTGTGTGTGTCCCCTATGAGAGGTTTTGAATTTAAAAAACTGGAGTAAATGTAATGCGAAAACCATCCAAGAAGGCAGGGACTTTCCCATATCTGTCCAACCTTTGCTTATTTCCTACTGGTTTTCCTTTCTAAAACTCCAGCTGATAATAAGAACGGAAAACACCTCCCCCTCAAAGGGGAGCATGATGACCTACGAAGACCCATAAATTAATGGTCCACAAATAGGTGCCTCTCTCTCCATGTTGGTTGCGTGCATACTCACAAGCAATGACGAGACTGCCTCAAGTTTTCAGAAAGCTGTGCTTGGGAAGTAGAAGGTAGCCCAGCCTAGAGAAGCTAAGGAAGGCTGCACATTTGCATGTAGGGCTGTGCCCCTTCCTGAACATAGTTGGCCTCCACATTCAGATTTCTAATCTCACTCCAATTCCATCTATTTGTAATCTAGGCCTGACGTTAGTAAGCCAAAGTGCTGTGTGAAAGAAAGACTGATAACTCATTGTTTGGGTAGAGTGGGAAATGCAAATACATGTGGTTAAGTTGAAGCCATCCGTCATGTCCATGCTAGTAAGAATTAGTTCTAATATCTTTCTCCTAATCATAGTCACACTTGGATTTTCTGAAGGAAGGGGAATATTCATTACATAGGAAGGTAGTAAGAAATGCAGAAGCATGTAAAACTCTAAGCCGGCTTGGGGCAGAATGATGGGAAACCACTTGTGTAGAGAAGAGTGGATATTAAAAGGGAGGAGGTGAAAACACCCAAGACAAACTTGGCCTATTTGGGGGGTGTTAATCCCTAAAAGTCTTAGACCACACGACTCTTGCTCCCTGACTACAAGGCTCAGCCAAATGGCACTGCATTATCAGCTAGCTAGGTTTCTGGGAAGCAGCCCACATCACTTCTAAGGGGAAAATACCTCTAAAGTCCTAAAACACTAGCTTATAAGGCAAGCCTTTGATGGGAGTTAGACGCAGTCCATAACCGGCTCTAATAGCTCAAAAGAAAGTGAGGACAAGAAAGAAGGCTAAATATAGACACACATCCAGGGCACCGACACCCCCTTCACCCTATAGGTATTTAGGCCTAGAAAAAAAGCAAGCCAGGCACGATGGAGAGATGCACAGCAGGCAACTGCTTTAGCTCCTTCCTCCCCAATCCTTTCACCATTAGGAAAAAGGTAGCTGCAATCGAACCGTTCCCAAGGGATTCAAAAAAAAATCGATATTGGAAAGCCGCAGCCCCATAAGAAAAAAATAACACAAACACAAAATATTGTAATAAACCTCCCCAGGTAACCTGATCTAGTTAACAAAAATGATTCATTCATCATTAACTCTTTGCTGTCAGCAATAGGTCAAACAAAAGAACGTCACACTGACTTTCAGCTTTCAATGCCACACAGCGCTGGGTTCTTTGGAGGACAGGGTTCATGCTAACAGAGAGGCTGTGTGTGATATGCAGTGCTTTCACACAGGGACAGTTCATGAACAGTGACCGCTTTCAGGCTATCATATAATGGAAAATGAAATTCAGCTGACCAATGAAAAATAACCCTAAGAATTAATTCAGAAGGGCTTTTTACACTTGAGCACGAAGCTACGGAATGATGCTAAATATTAACTCCCCCTAGCACTTTCTTCCCTCCTGTCCTTTGGTGGGGTGGGGAGAAATAGGCCAGCTTTGACAAATGACCTGCAATGCTACAGAAATAAGCCCAGCCCAGAGTTCTGTCTTTCTTCAATAGAAAATTCTTAAATCCTACAGTGTTAGTTGCAGAGGAAAAGGTAATTCACATGACCTATAATAAAGCGGATAGGTTTTGTGGGGTGCTTGCGCTGTCACCCATCATCAGCTCTACAACAGGATCTAGTTATGTTGGAACAGAAGGAGAAACTGCAACATAGGTGCAGAACTCGTTGCAACTGGAGGAGCTCCAGTTCCCCCTGAGCAATCCCCGCCGCTTCTCTGGGATTGCTGTTTCCATGTCATTTTATTTCACATGCTACAGTTTTAAATTTCTATGAGGAAAGAGATCGTGCATCCGAACACTAAACCGGAATAAAAATGTACAGGAGATACTAAGAATAGGACCGAAAACCTGCTAAGACTAAAATATAAAAATCCGCCACAGCCAACAAAATAAGGCTTCCAAGAAAAGGGGGTGGAGTGGCGATGAGCCGGCTCCCCACCCCGCTGAAGGGCCTGGCTGCAAGAATCCCGCTTCGGCCACTAACCGGCTTTAGCCCAAACACTGAGTCTTTTTGAGGGGGCCGATCTGAATTTAGATTCAGAAAGCAGCAGAAAAGGTATAGACGTGGCCAAGAACACAGCTCCCTCCAAACCAAAAGGAAACGAGGCAGGGAGGGTAAGAGGGATGTAGGAGGAGAGAGGCACGAGAATGAACAACGGAGTCTCTCCCGTTTCCTGCGGGCCTCTCAAAGGGGGCATCGGCTGTATCTCGGAAGGTAGGGGGTTGGTCTCCCAGGAAAGGGACGTTTGTGGGGTTCCAGGCCAGTGTCTTGGGAGGGATTCTGAAGGGGCTGGAGACGTGCGGTCCGGGAACCACCAGTTTTCAGTGGCGTCCACTCAGAGGAGGTTGGTGGTCCAAACCCAAGTGCCCCAGTCCTCTGCCATCACAAAACAGTGGGGCAGTGACCCATGGTAAACCCGGTCCCCTGCAAGTGAGGGTCGAGGACCGCCCGTCTTCCCTCACCGGGGCGACCACCAACCGAGTCGGCGAGGCTAAACCCGCAGAAGGAAGTTTTCCCGGGGAGCCGCCGGGGGTCGGAGGGGGCTTGGAAGGAGGACGCACTGAGCTCGGGTCCCTCCGAGCTGAGCAGGGTCCGCAGTCCCCCGGGAGCACTGGGCTCCAAAAGCAAAAAACGCCTCCCGCGAACTTTTCCACTGGGCGCCGGAGGGCCGGGGCTGGCTAAGAGGAGAGCACGGGCCCGCGCGGGGTCCACCCGGAGGCTGCCCGGTTCTCGCGCTCCGGGTAAGGAGCGGCTGCCCGGGCGGCGCCGGCCTCAGGAGGTGGGGCTGCGGAGCTCCTCTCTCCGCGCCCTCGCGGGGAAGTCCCGGCCCCGCGCCCCCGCGCGCCCCGAGACGCCGAGCCCCGCGCCCCGCCAACCTGCAAGTGGGTAGAGGCGGGCCGGGAGCGGCGGCTCCTCACCGCGACGCGAGAGGGGGAAAGGGGCCGCGCCGGCAAGCGGCCAGCGCGGCGTGCGCTCACCTCGATCCTCCAGCCCGTCGCTGAACTGGCGGCTCTCGCTGATCCGCAGCTGCCGCTCCTCTTCGGGCTTGGGCGGCTCGCGCGCTGGGCTGCTCAGAGGGCCCGGACCGGGGGCGGCGGCCAAGGGCGCGTGGCCCCGGGGCGGCGGCGGGACCGCGGGGACCGGGGCGCTGCGGCGCTCGCTGCCCGCGGCCGGCTCCATGGCGCGGGGCGGCGGTTCCGGGCGGCGGCGACGAGCGCGGCGGGGACTTGAGTCAGAAGTGCCAGGCGCCGCGGCTCGGAGCGAGCAGAGGGACGGACGGACCGCTGGAAGAGGGAGGGAGGGTGCCGAGGAGCTGAGGTGCGCCGACAGCAGGCTGGGCGGGGGTGTCGAAGAGCCGCACGGCTCGCGCGGCGGGTGGCAGAGGCTGGGGCCGCGCTGTCGCCGCCGCGCTCCGCCCACGGGGGCAGGTGCGGGCGGCAGGGACCCGCCCCAAGGCCCCGGCGCCCGAGACCGCGCTACGAGGCCGGTGGGGAGGTAGGAGGGATCCCGCTCGGCCGGAGGCCGGGAGGCTCGCGGGAACTGCTGGCGGCCTGACGAGGGTGTGACTGGAGACCTGCCCCACCCGCGCCGCGGAATGGTATCCGGTGGGGACGCGCTCCGACCCGATTTCTGCCGTCCGGAAGGCAGCGCCTTAATTTGACATCTTTCTCCTCTGGAGCTGCGCAGGCTTCAGAGGCGGTGCAGGGTCTCCACCTGGGCTACCAGCCTCACCGCCCATCCCGGGAAAACGAGGTTCACCTGTCGCCAACCCTCCCGGCTCCGGCCTTCTTCTAGGAGCTTTGATTCCCCTCCTTTTTTCTCTCTAGCACCAACTTAAGGGGACCGGGTAACCTTGGAACCACTGGGAACTCTAGATGTTTGGACGCCAAGGTTCCCCCACTGCGACTATCCCTGGGCCTTTGTCCCAGCTAGTCCCCTGCCAGCTCGCTACTTCCCCTCTGAGTATCCAAATGTTGACATATCTTCAGGACTCGCACGGAAGGCTCCCTCCTAGGAGAAGCCTTCCCTGGCTGTCCCGGAGCAGCCGACTGTCCGTGCTGTGACCGCGCGGAGCTCGTACCCTTGCGCTGTCGGGATAGTCTCCTCAAAGAGAGGCAACCACCTAGTTCACGCCAGGGCCCACGCCCGCTCTCTCGGAGCTCCGAGAGGAGCAGAGGCGGGGGAACCGGCCGTTTATCAGATTAACCTTGAATTTAAGTATCAACATCCAAACTCCAGAGTTTAGATTTCATCTTTAGATGGATATCAGTCTTTAAATTTAATGAGTCCCTTAAAATGCCAGTTCCTCACTTAAAGCCTGCCTACTTTTTTGGGGTGAGCACCCTTTTTGAAGAGTAACTACTTTACTTCCTCATTCTCATTTTGCCTACGACCGAATTCAGAGCCCAATTTAAATGCCTTTGGGGTGCAATGGACACTAATAGTGGCAAGGTCTCATTTTATTTTGTGTTGTCGGATTGGGATGAGAAGATCTTAGTTGACCTTGGCCAACTCACTTTACCTTTAGATCACTAATTTCCTTAACTACAAACTCAAAGAGCTGGAGGACTAGGTCATTTCAAATGTCCCTTCTGGCTAGGGAAACAGGGAGGAAGGGAAGTAAAAAAATGAAGAACAGGAAAATCACTACAATTATTTGAATAAAACAATGAAAATTTCTACCCACCCATACTGATTCTGTCCTCGGAGGTAGACAGTCCTTCAGATACTGAAGACCCCTTCCCCTACTTTGTTGCTCTCTCTCACCCAGACTTTTTTCCTCCAGGTTATCCCGGTTGATTCTCTGTCAATGGCTCTCAAACATTAGAATCACCTGGAGACCTTAAGGGACAAAATACCCAGGGCTACTGCCCCTGCCAGAAATCTGATATTATAGATGATGAAATTAATCTGGTCTGGGACCTTGGCTTGGGTATTTTTTTAAGCTGCCTTCCTAGTCTAAGAATCATTCGGGAAGTTATTTGTTTGTTTAAATGCTGATTATTTACAGCTCTTTAAGATTCTCATTCAGTAGATTCCAGGGTCTGGCTAGGAATCTTCATTTGAATATCGCACACACATATTCTGATGTAGATTGTATGTAGATTGTTCCAGGACCACAACTGTAATTCTCACTACCTAACTGCCCTCTACAATGGGGACTGTCTAGCTCTGCCCCCGCATGCATGCACATACCCACTCTCTGGTCTTCTGTCTGTTTCTCACCCCCCCTCCAGGGTGTGAGGTTCTCTCAAAGAACCAAGTATCATTGTTCTTTCCTCTGGTCCCTCAATTGATTCTCTACTCCAGCACATCTGAAATGTGAATATGCAGATGCACTTTACGCCCGGGATTCTTGTTAAAATGCAGATTCTAACTCTGTAGGTCTGGGATAGAGGCTGAGGTTTCTTACAAACCTCCAGGTGCTGCTAAGTTGCTGATCTGAAGACCACACTTGAAGAAGTAAGGATCTAGGAGTTATTTATTATTCATGGAATAAACATATTTTCCTTCAAGTTCCAGCTGCCCTAGTTCAATAATCCATTCTTGTCTCCTCCAGAAAGATTTCTCTGATTCCAGCTCCCCTTGGGTGCTCCTTTTTGTGAACCATAACAATTTAATAATTCATTGCTTATTTCATGAGTGAGGCAGGTACTGTGGGGCTAGTGTGATCCCCATTTTCACTCGCCCACATCTACCTGGACGCTAAGGACACAGCGTTCCCCCAAACAATCTCTGCTGATTGACTGGGAGGTAACATTAGCTTCCATTCTTGGAGGACATACCATGTGCCAAGCACCTTAGCCAACTGTTTCACATGCGTTGTCTCCATCACTCAACAACTACTATCCTCATTTTACAAAGGAAGAAATCAAGTCTGTTTAAACCCTAGCACCACAGCCCACCGTGGTACCGCCCCCTAGGGGATATTTTGGAAACTTGCAGGTGCTTTAATTTGTTATCCCAATGATGGGAGGGGCTGGGACACTGGCATTTAGTGGGGGAGGGTCAGGCATACGGGAAGTCTGGCCCTGCCCAGAAATTTGCTGCACAATGAAGACTGTGTCCCACATGGGTTTTATATGTCAGGCTGGACACCTGGGTTAATTAAAATGTGCTCCTAATTACATTAGAATCCTAACTCTGTTTTACATGTAAACACAAAATATTTTGCACCACACTGAATTTTCTGTAAATGCAACCACGTAAGTCCAGGATAGATGGCTCTTTGTTCACTGTTTTGGAAAATCAGGACACTGAAGCCAGTTCCACTCATGACATCTGAGTCAGCAATCAACACATCTTTGCCTGTCGAATGTATAACTGCCACAGGCCCCTATGTGTATATGAAGATTTTTATTTAGCTCTTATTTCAAAATGTCAAAAAATAAAAGCCAATAATATTCCAGAGTCTTGTCTTCCCTTAAATTATAAGCTTCTACACCTGATTACTTCTTTTTTATTTCTGAGGCGATTCTAAGTATTTATAAAAGCAAATATGTACTAGGTATTTTTGGCTTTACTTTTACCTCCCTTTATTATAATTAGGTCATTATATTGATGTTTTTGTGTGTAGTTATTAGCTGTTAAATCAATTTCATGATCACAATAGTGAATACAAAATAAGTGCCCTAAAAAGGCTGCCTTAATTGTCACAGCCAAGAGGAGCCTAAGAAGACACAACATCTAAATGTAACGTGGTGTTCTGGAAGGCATCCCAGAACAGCAAAATAACATTAGGTAAAAATTAAGGATATCTGACTAAAGCATGGACTTCAGTTCCTAATAATGTGTCATCGATGGTTCATTAATTGCAGCAAATGTGCCACACTAAGATGTCAATGATTGGGGAAACTGAGTGCAGCGTCTGTGGGAACTCTCTGTACCATCCTCTCAGGTTTTCTGCAAATCTAAAACGGTCCTAAAATATAAATTCTACTTTTAAAAAAGTAAAATAAAGCAGGAGGAGGATAGGGAGGGATAGGAAGGCTTGAGTGTGGGACATAGACATCCTAACCTGGAACTATGAATGCCCATTGCAGAATAGAGACCATGGGAAGACAAAGGGCATGAGGTACTTGGAAACTTGAATATGGTCATCAAAAGAGCAATGTTCACTAACAATGGTAAGAAAGACAGAATATGACAAGAATTAAACTAATATTCTAATTTTAAGCCTATTCTACTGGCTTTTACCAAGATGTATTTTTAGTATATGTCAGGATTTAAGAAGTTTTGGAAATTTTGTGAAATCTCATATTTTCAAATTATCAGGCTTCCACCGGGACATTTTAGAAAGGCACATTTGGGTAAGAGCATGTAGACAGACATATAAGTTGACTGGTGAAAGATAAGAAGTTGAGCGATGCCTTTTGTTTTACTCTTATCTATTCCATTTTACATTTTCAGTAAATTTAGATCCCTAATCCCAGAATATATACAGGTAAGAGAAGAAAAGCTAAGAAGCTAAAAGAAACAAATCAGGCAAGAGCCTCAGCTGGTGTAAAACAGCGACTCCTGCTGGAGCCCCCTGCTGAGGGTCGTGAGTCCTAGGAACACTCTCACTAAGGGTCCACTCAAACCTCACAATCCTAGAAAGCAGGGATTATCAGCAACCCCATCTTAAACATAAGGAAACCAAAGCTCAGGTTAAAAACCATTGCCAACGACCCCAGCAGTAGAGCTCCCAGGACAGTGCTCTTAACCATGACACTGCAAGGTCCCTATGGAAGAATCTAAAGATATCTAGAGGATGGCTTCTATACCTGGTTACCCGACATCGTTTTTTTTTTTTTTTAAAGATTTTATTTATTTATTTAACAGAGATAGAGACAGCCAGCGAGAGAGGGAACACAAGCAGGGGGAGTGGGAGAGGAAGAAGCAGGCTCATAGTGGAAGAGCCTGATGTGGGGCTCGAACCCAGAACACTGGGATCACGCCCTGAGCCAAAGGCAGACGCTTAACCGCTGTGCCACCCAGGCGCCCCACTGACATCGTATTTTAGATTAAAGTCTACTAGTTTTATTTTATTATGCCTGTAGACTTTAGAACCCCAACTATCAGCATATTACTCATCTTTTTCAAGTCCTGGAGAAATATACACGACACTTAGAGCTACCATGACTTTCAGTAAACTGTTCCATGATGGGAGTATCTAAACTGAGTGCCAAAGTCAACCCAGAACAGCATCTGTATTGACGGGTCCTGAGATCTTTCCTTGGAAAGTGGGAAGTGCCTGTGTATATGTGTGCCTGCAGGTGTGACTGTTGAACTACAAACTCCCTCTCCCATACAAAAATTACTATGGAACAAAAATGACCATGGAACATTTAGAGAAACACCATAATAGTGGGAAGCATTAGGAAGAGGTTTGGTGTGGAAGATATTGTAGTATTAAGGCATACGAAAGAAAGAATTGTTCAATGCTAGCTCTGCCTTTAAGGGACTTACATTCTAAGCAGGATAGTATAGTTGTGCATTGCCCACCTTTGCCCTGTGCTTGCTTCAGCGCTGCGTCTTCACTCAGCCTGCGCATTACAATCACCAGGGCTAGGGAGACCAACTTGTTCTGGTTTGCAGAGGAGAGTCCTGGTTTTGGCACTGAAAAATCTGAGTCCTGGGAAGCCCCCTCGGTCCCGGGAAAGTTGGGACAGTGGGTTACCCTACTGGAATGCTTTTATTTTTTTAGATTTTTATTTATTTGCTTATGAGAGAGAGAGAGAGAATGAGAGAGAGAGAGCATGAGAGAGAGAGCACATGCATGAGCAGGGGGTAGGGGCAGAGGGAGACGGAGAAGCAGGCTCTCAGCTGAGCAGGAAGCCCAATGCGGGACTCGATCAACCGATCAATCGATCAGTCTGGGGACCCTGGGATCATGACCCGGGCCAAAGGCAGATGCTTAACTGACTGAGCCACCCAGGCACCCCTGGGATGCTTTTAAAAATCCTGCTGCCCAAACCAAGCCCCTAACCAACCAGAGGTGACTGCAGCAGGCAGAGTAGGAAAGGTATGCTGGCTGGTCCATTCCTCCTTGTGCCGTCCTGACTGCTGAAGTCCGCCTGGCCAAACTCCCACTCTGGGGTCTTCAGACCACTGTTTCTGAGGGGCAGCAAGTGGTCCTTCCCTTCAGGAGGGCCCTGGGCTTCTCATGCCAGCAGATGAGGTCCCAGCACCACTCCTAGTGTTTTCGGCCCTGGCAGCAGCGTATCAGCACACACACGATGATGGGGACAGCCAGAACCACAGTGGGGACTATTACCAAGGTGGTGATGGCCTGCTTTTTCTGGTTGGCAGCCCCCATGGCCAGGCGGGTTTTGGAAGGACCCCTCCCCACCCAGGTGATTCCACTGTGCAGCCAAGGCTGACCAAGAACTGCTTCAAAAACAGTGCTTCTCCACTCGAATGTGCACAAGAACCACCTGGAGATCTTGGTAAAATGCAGATTGCAATTCAGTAGGCCTGGGGGAGGAACCAATTTTTTGCATTTCTAACAAGCTCTCAAGTGATGCCAGTGTTACTGGTGCACAGACCACCCTCTGAGTGGCAAGGGTCTGATATGTAGTAGTGTTTCTACTTTGAAAGAAACTCCAATGTCGTCAAGAGGGAGGGAATGTGGGGACAAATTAACAAAAGGGAAAAATCAAATGACATATAAGTAACTCATGATAACACAACACAGAGAGCAAGCAGATTCTAGGATACATTCCTCTTTTGAATTCCTCAGTGTTCAACACACACAGTGGGCATGCAACACATAGAAAAGGGTAACTGGAAATGTTTCGTGGGGGTGAATGCTAGCAGTGGTTTGCAAGGGTGAGAGATTCTGTGATCACATTAGCTACAACTTCGTAGAAATGCACACATCCACAATTCTCACTAAGTAATGGGTACCTCTGGGGAAAGAGGGGGACTGGGATTGGGATGGGGCATATCGAAGGGGCTTCTGGGTGCCTGGGAAAGTTCTAGTTCTTGACTTGGGTAGCACTTGCTCTGTAATAATTTATTAAGCCATGCATTTGACTTGCGTGGTTTTCAGTGTCCATGCTTTATTTTACAGTAGAAGTATTGGTAAGAAATTCTAACCAAAACAGCCATATATATTGCAATGGCTAGGTCTTCCCTGGCAAAAGCGGTGTGGACTGCACCCAATCAGAGGTTGCTAGGGGAGACCGCACATGCAAGGCGAATGAGTCATCTCACTCAGCACCACGGAATGTCAAAGATAGGGAAGAGTAGTAGGGCATTAAAAAGAGTAAAGTTCGCTGACTTTGATAAGGGAAAGCAGAGTTACATAAGCTCAAAAACAAAACAAAACAAAATGAAAAAACCCTGTTACAGTTTCTTCACTCGTATGAAAAAAAAAAAAAGTTAATGGCATCTACTCTGCCCTGATGCTCCTTCTACCCCTCTGACCTTTTCAGAGCCCTGAGCCCATGAATCCAACTGTCCCTGACATTCCCCAACTGAATAAGCCCCTCAAAATGTGTCCAAAGGCAGAACTCTTTATCTTTCCCCCCAAACCTGTGCATCTTCAATCTCCCTTTATTGGCAAATTGCAGCACCCTGTTATTTTGAGACAGAATCCCGGCAACACCTCTTCTTAACTTTTACTCTTCCTCATCCCTTCCAAGCAGCAGGTGACTAACTTCTATTGATTCTCCCTTCTTAACACGGCCTTATGTCATCTCACCTTCTCAACTATGTTCCTATTATTTTATGGCAGGACACGCCGACTCTCGCCTGTATTATTGCAGATGCCCCCTGGCCAGTCTGTCTTCCTCTGGTCCAGCTCCCCCAGTACCCTCCACACTCCAGTTACAGCACTTTCACCAAGAAATCATTCTAGCCATGCTGCTCCTCCGTGCACTATTGCTACTGCACTATTGTTTAGGGAATGAAGCCTTAAATCTTTCAGGTTGGTAGGGAAAACCCTCTCAACCTATGTCCTGCCACCTTTCTCTCCTACTGTACTGACCCCTCCCCATCCCTCCAGACCCCATCTCTCCAACTGGGCAAAATTTCTTTGGTTCCCCAAATTTTCCTGGATGATGCATTCATGCCTCTGTGCTTTTGCCCTTGCTATTGTCTCTTTCTGGAAGTCTTCTGGGCTCTCTCTCAATCCCAGGGTCCCCAAATGCAGGGACACTCCAGTACCTTCTGCTCTTTCAAAGAGTTGAGTCTTTACAAGTCTTTGCTGACATATCCACCTGCTAAGGGGTTCTAATCTGTCCCTCTGCTTCTCTCCCACTATTTATACCCTAATAACCCTTTATTTCTCTAAATGTGTTTATATACCAACTTCTTTCTGCCTTATGGGAAACTTCTCAAGGAAGGAACATAATATATTCATTCTAGTTTTTCAGGCATTTATTACCACATATGCAGGGAGTTAAAGGGGGGTGGGGAGTGTTGAAGGAATAAATGAATAACTCTTAGTTGCTCCCATATCACACTGTAGATAATTGAGTTAGCCAGATTATTTGTGATTGATTTCATGGCCAGCCACTGAAGCGGTTCCCAAAAATTACATCTCCTTCCCACCCTCATCCATCAGTAGCAAAAGAAAGAGAAATCCATATTCTGCCTCTTAAATTGCTAAAATGGAAGAACTCACAGAAAAAAAATGTATAATTTGTACAATCCTCTTAAAGATGACAGACCACCCCTCCCATCCAGCTCTCAATGGCAGATGCTGTTAAAATTATTTGGTTTTAAACTTCGCAGTTCCTCTTCCCAAAGCCTATACTATTGAGGTACATATTTGTAAATATTTTGTTGAGGTTTAACATATATGTAGAAGAGTACACAAATCTAAAGGTCAAAGCTCCATCAATTTTCACAAAGTGCACATGGAACCACTTCAATAAACAGAATATTATCAGTCCCTCAAAAGCTCCTCCACTGTCCCATTCCAGTTACTAACCCCCACATCGAGGTAGACTGAAACAGTTCCAATAATGTTTTGATACAAACTGTTTTGTGAAGTTTGTGTATTTTTATATTTTATATAAAAAAATAAAATATGCTCATTGTAAAAAGTTAAAACTAAACAGAAGTGCAAAAATGTGGAAAGAATTGGCAAGAATTTCCCCCATTAACCCTCTGACCAGATACACACATGATGTACAAACACCCCATCCCCAAGGTTAAACACTTACAATGGTTTGGTGCATGTATCAGTGAAGACTATATAACAAGTAAGAGATAATACTATATGCTGGCTAATTGAACATAATAATAATAATGATGAAAGATTTAAAAATAAAAATTATAAAAAGAGATAATTCTATTCAAAATGGATGAAACAATAACACAATGTATTGACTTATAATTTATTAAAACATTTTCTGAGTGAATGAATATTCAGGTTGTTTCCAACATTTTACTGTTACAAATAATGCCATATCCACCATTTCATTTTGAAATGTAAAGTGATTTTGAAAGTCCAGAGGTAGGGAGGCTTTGGGATTTGTTTCCAGCCACTCAAATATGTCACCAAAGACTTGGTTTCTATCTCCTTGCTCTGCCTTCCAAGATATCAGCTCCATCTTAAGTGTGTCTCACTTCATGTTTGAACATAACTGCCAAGAGGGCCACATGCTTCATCAGAAGGGAGTAGTGAGGGAAAGGAAAGAGGGAAGAGAGACAAACTCAACGACCATAGAGTGAACATCCTAGGCTTCCTTCTGATTGGACCAAATATGGCCATGAGCTGATTTATGAACCACTAATTGAGGCCTGGGGAATGCCATGTATTGAGTAAATCAGTTCCCCTTCCTGAATTGATCTGTGTGGCATAAAGGATGGAATTATCCAAGTTAGCGCCATGAATATGGCCAACCTCTGGAGTTGGGCACAGAGTCAATTCTATCCAAAGTGAGTAAATAGCTACTACACAATGGGATATGGTTGGAATGGATGCTGGAAAGGCCACCATATTATTCACTACAATGAACATTCTTTGAGACCTTTTTTTTTTTTGTCCAAACATACACTTACATAAACACATATATTCAATTTTTAACTAAAATGGGATCACGTTATTCTGCAACTTTATTTATATATAAATCTACCTCGGCTTTTTGTGAAGTATTCCATCATATGGGTAAACAATAATTTCTTTAACCATTCCCCTAATTGGCGAACATTTAAATTGTTCTAAACATCTCTTTTACCAAAATTCTATGATGATCATTTTATTCTGAACAACATCTTAAAGAGACAATGTAATTTTTGAAAGAGACATTTTCAAATGATTTTATTGTACCTAAAGTTCATGAACACAAGAGGACACAATGTTCTTTAAAAGTTAGCGAAGGACATCTATTTCTACTGGTCTTTAGCCAAAGAACAATTTCCTTTTATCATTCTGTTTAATAAATAAATAAATAAATAAATAAATAAATAAATAAATAAATAAATATTATATATATAATATATATATAGTATACACACACACACTATACTGCTTCTGTCAAGGGGGTAGTAAATATTTCATTGTTGATTTAGATTGAAAGGAAATCAAAGCAAGTTGCAGAAACAGAATTCAGACTGGGAGATGTGGAAATGTTATTTGGCCAAGGAGAAACCTGAAATTGATGGAATCAGAGGATTGAAATGAAGCCCAGCGGTTACCCAGCTGTTCCCCTGTCTTTACACTGGAATTCATTCAAACACCCGGAAACTTAGCTAGAAAGTTGCCTGGAAACATTTTGGAGCCTTAATACAAAATATGTGATTCAAAGAACTTTCCATGAAAAACCTTCCCATTGCATACAACCATAAACACAATTCTTTATTTTCTCCCCTCCATAATATTTTTCTAGTTTTTATCATTACTCTTGTCCTTTTATTCATCTCCTGACAGAGAGTTGATACAGACCCTGAATGAGGGTCCCAGTCTCTGTTCCCTCCTGTCTGAGGCTTTCTGAGGTCTAGTCTAAAAACCCCCTTGTCTGTTCAGGCCTGTGTTCTCTCACCCTGCCCTTGATAGAAATATTCTATTTATGTGCTCTCCTTCCTTGGTGTCAGAACCTCATCTGCCCCATTATCCTTTCCAGCTCAGAGATGCCTGTTATGGGCTGAGTTGTAGCCCACAAAATTCATATATTAAAGACCTAACTCACTCCCTGTACCTCAGAAAGTGACCATATTTGCAGATAGGACCTTTAAAGAGGCGATCAGGGTAAAATGAGGTCATTAGGAGGGTCCTAATTCAATATAACTGGTATCCTTATAAGAACAGAAGATTAGGACACCGACAGAGAGAAGACCATGTAAAGGCACAGGGAGAAGGAGGCCATCTACAAGCCAAAGAGAGAGGCTTGGAAAAAAACCTATCCCAGTGACACCCTGATCTTGGACTTCTAGCCTCCACAACTGAGAGAAAATAAATTTCTGTTGTTTAAGCACCTAATCTATGGTACTTTGTAATGGCAGCCTTAGTACACTAATACAAAGCCCAAACCCAAGCATGCAGTGGAAACCCCTTGACCAGGCCAGATGGAGCCCCTTGGATCTCCCATCCCTGCCTGAACAGACCCTCGGTCACTTCTCCCGTGTTCTCCTAGACTTCCGATGGGTGATCCCTCCAGCTCTGCTCCTCCCTGGTTCTGTTCGTTACCTCCTTCATTATGCTTACAGAGCAGTGGTTTTCCCACCTTGGGGAGCTAAGAATCACTGCTTTGTGAACTCAGATACCCAGACCAGGGCTCTAGAGATTCAGGATCACCAGCACAGTGATGGGCCTGGGGAACCTGCACCTTTAGTAAATGCTCCTGGGTAATTCTGAGAACCCCATCAGAGATATTTCCTCTTTCCTGTCTCTCTGACTCAGTGGTCTTCCACCCTGACTGCTCAGTGGAGTTACCTGGGGAGCTTTTTAAAATCCATGTCCAAGCCCACCCAAGATATTCTGAACTAATTAACCAGGATTAGGGCCTGGATATCAGGATTTCTTTATGCTGTCCAAGTGATTCCTACATGCAGCCAAAGGGTCTCCTACATGAGACCACTGGTCTGGTCTCACTGCCAGGTTTCCTAAAGTCAAGCCATCCTCATAGTCACCTCCCAATGTCTCACTGAGCTTCTCTCTTTCCTGCTCTCCCCACCCCACTCACGCTCCATGATGCAGTCAGAATAATAGTTCTAAAACACCAGTTTAGTCCTCATTACTTCAGGTTAGATTATATAAGCTCCTTAGCCTGACTGCCAATGCCCTCCATGTTGGGCCTTTAAGGGCCTCTGCACCTTCACATCTCCCCGTGGGCTCCCCCAAGCTCCCTCCTACTTCTGTCATCACTCTTGCTTTCCCCCTGCCCCCTGAAATGTCCTTGCACCTGGCTAATCCCTTCAGTTCAGTGGTGGCATGATCTGGGAAAACTCTCCATGCCCAGGCTGGGAGATGAGCCACTCCTTTTTCAGAAGCCCACCAGTGCACGCCTCTCTCAGAGCCCCCATGACTGCTCTGTATTGTAAATGCTGCCTATCTGTCTCACCTGACTGCACCCATCTTTCCCCTCAGCCTCTCTAAGTCCCAACAGAGCATGTGTGTACAGAGAAGGATTTGGTGAGCATCTGCTAAATAAGTGAATGAATGAGTCAGTGAATACCTTGCCCTCTCCTGCTGTGCCCATTTCCCAGTGCCTGCCGTCTCATTACCATCCACAAACAGGTTTGGCTCCCTCAATCCCAACATTCCTCTATACCACTGTGTTCCACATCTCCTTTAAAAACTGTTTGCACCAGGGTTGACCCAGTCCAGATCTAGGAGTTGAGAATAGGTCACAGAATCCTAGCTATTCTGGGCAAGGCGTTTTCCATTCTTTAATACAATACCAATACAAAGTAATCATTATCCTCTCCACTTTACAGCTGAGGAAACTGAGGCTCAGAGAGGTTGAAAGTGACTTTCCCAGGTTGCAAAGCTGGGGGTGGCTGAGCCAGAATGGAACCCCAGAATCTGGCTCCACAAGTTCCAGCCCTTCCTGCTGGACCACATGAACATCCATTGAAAGGAGATGCAGCTGGGTGGGTGGGAAGGAGGAATGGCTACCCAAGACTCAAGCTGCAAAGCAACTCATGGGCCCTGCAGCAGTCCCCCAATTCTATAGCCATCTATAGCCAGAGCTTCTTGTTGTACCCAAGTGACCTGTCCATAATGCCACCCTCCATCAAATATGTTTAGAATGTGTGGTCCATTCGAACAAGGGCTTTTGCCTACTTTGGTCACTGATGCATCCAAAGTGCCTAGAACAGTATCTGGTATTAGGCAAATGTAATAATTTTTTTTTTGGTTTAATGGGGAAAAAAGAGTGAATTAACAACAATCATCCTATTGAAAGTACCCAGTGTAGTCCTCCTCAGTACTGTGCAGGCTTTTAGAACCTAATTCTCCAAAGAATCCACTTATAAGGGTAGAAAATTTGTTCTTCTCTCTCCTCTGTGATGTATTCTTCCCCTTTTCACATGTGGAGACTGAAAATTTTAAGTAGTCATTGGCAGAAATACACCTTAAGATCTTCTGATGAAAAGCCCTTTAATAGGTGAAAAAATGTCCTGATGTTACTTTAATTCCAAAATAGTAATCCTGGGTGGCACTACCTCGTGAGACCATGAGGCTTTGTAGCTGTTTATAAACCTGAAAATTGGTTCTAACTCATCACCATGAGCTATTGCTCATCACCTTGACTCTGACTTTTAAGTCCTCTCCGAGTCTGACTTTGAGCTCTCATCTCATGATACCAACACCATTGAAATAGGCTCAGATTGTTCTATATCCAAACAAAATACACACAGGAAGGACCTGTTCTATGACTTTTTAATCTAATGGGAATGAAGAGACAAGTGACTGGGTTCTCTAGTTCATTTCTGCATAGCAGTGTGTCCTCTTTACATCTCACCAGACCTTGATTTCTTAATGTCTGAAAAAGACAGACACATATTCTCTCTAGCACAAAAAAAGCCAGGATAGGAACTGTAAGACACAAATACGAGAACAAGAGTTAGATGGGGCCTCAGAGGTCACCTAAGTTTGGCTGAGCACCCTCTTCATAGATGAGGAACATGAGGCAGAGTGGGGTACATTAGTTTCCTATTGCTGCCATAACAAGTAATCACAAACATGGTGGCTTAAAATAATATGAATGTATTTTCATACAGTGCTGGGGTCAGAAGTTGGGGACAAGTCTTACAGGGCTAAAATCAAGGTGTCAGCAGGGCTGGTTCCTTCTGGGGGCTCCAGGGGAGAATCCATTCCTTGCCTCTTACAGCTTCCACAAGCTGCCAGCACCCCTTGGCTTCCGTCCTCATCAGTCCCCTCTGTTTCCATGGTCACATCCCCCTCTTGTCTCTGACTTTGAACTTCCTGCTGCCCTCTTATAAGGACCTTTGTGATTACCATGTGAATGCTCCAGGATGATCCCCTTGTCTCAAGATTTGTAATTTAACCACATCAGTGAAGTCCCCTTTGCCATCTAAGGTAACATCACAGGTTCTGGAGTTTAGGACATGGACATCACTAGGGGCCATTATCCGGCCTACCCCATAAAGACATTTGCTTAAGTTGACACCAAGTGGAAGCAGCCAGGCCCAGGACTGAGGTCTCTCAGCTGCTCCTGTTTATCTTCACCTGGGTGTCAGCAGAGGTCTCTCTGTCATTCAAGATTAAGTAAAAGCGAATCCAGCCCCCATTCTAGGTTCTGTGAGTTTAATGCACTCTGCAAAATTGGGCTAACACCCCCAGGGTGTCTTCTCAAGGTCACCTGTCCCTGACACCCTCTGAGCTCTCACGCCCACTGAACTCCTGATTTTACTGCATCTCAACTCGTATAGCAGTTCTCTTCTCTCAGCTCCTTGTCCCCTCCATTCTGTGTTGGTCCAGGCATGGGACTCAGCCGCTTTCCTTGATCTACCCCAAACCACTCACATAGGAGATTACTGTCATTCATGCAAATGTCCGTTCATTCATTCATTCATTCATTCAGAGTTCTCCAGGAGGACTGAGGCTCAGTTGGACACAGGTGTAACTGACTTGATAATACATCCCATATTTGTTACCACCCCTTCTCTTTCTCACTTTCCTACCACTATCAGGACTTCTTTAGATTACTTCCCAAATGAATTACTTGTACTCAAATTCTTATCTCGGGATCTGCCTCAGAAGCAACTCAAACCAAGACAGTAGTCAAAATCAGTCCACTAGAGTTAGCAACATTAATGACAATAGCGTCTCCAAAAGGCACCTGTGATCATGCACTTGTACTTCCAGGATGGGGAGAAGGACCCCCATAGCACCTTTAGCCAGGGGTATCTTTATATATAAAAACAAGAGGTTCTGGAAGGATGGTTTTTTTTCCACTCCCACCAAGAAATATCTCCTATACTCATTACTCCCTAGAGTCTTTCAATGGGGAATGGCATGTTTTTTAATCAAACACCTGTCTAGCTTCCAAATTCTCCTGGAGAAAAGCATGCAACATCCCAAATTTACATGATGGTATAGTTGACCGATACCCAATCCTCTCTTGAGAAGAGACTTCAGTGTAAGGTTGGCTATGTACACAGAAGATGCAGGCCATGTGACGCAGGGGGACAGAGAGGGAAGCTGGCTAGCACTTCCTGCTTCACCCAGAGCCAGCACTGTGGCTGGATCCCACCTGCACAAACTCTGATCAGCACTCCCAGCCTCACCCTGAGTATTAGCTCCTTCTTCCAACTTCAACTCCAGATCTTTCACTGCTGAAAAGACCTGAGACAGATGATTCCTCAGCTCTGAGCTCCCTTCCAGGTGATCCACATCCTGGTCATTCACTACCAGGCACAAGGCCTGGTACCTATCTCCCTGGAAAAGCTGGAGGGTTGGAATAAGGAGTCGGGAGACATTATTTCTAGTCCTAATCCTCCCCCTCTGATGACTGAGCTGCTGGGGGGAAATCTAGCCTGCCCTCAGGAATTCTTGTGTCTAGAAGTGGCATCTAGCTGGGCTCACTGTTAATCATAATTTTTTCAGGTGCCACAGGCAGAAATCAATGGTAGGCCCACCCTGACTTGTGTAAGCAGGAAGGGAAGGGTACATTAGGTGACCTAGGAATGCTTCAGTGTTCTCAAGATTTCTCTCTCTCTGCCTCTTGGTGCTTTTGGTCCCTGGATGTTACCTTATTCTCCATGACCTCATAGGGCTTTTTTTCCCATACAGCAGGGAAGATGGCCACTGACAGCCTCAGATTCAAATCTTTATAGCATGTCAGAAGCAGGAGGCTGTCTTTCCCCCTGATGTCCCCAAAACAGTCCCAAGGAAGGGCTCTGATTAGCTTGGCTTGGTCATGCACTCATTTCTGAACCAATCTCTGCAACCAGTAGGGGATGGTTCACTGGTCCGGGATGGTTCACTGGTCCAGCCTGGATCACCTGCCTACCCTGTGACTGAAGAACGGGGGCAGGGTGTGCTATCAGTGCAAGGGACAGGGGAAAAATCAGGCTCGGCACCAACAATCCATGACAACCTCAGCCCCCAGCTTGTCTACATGTGTCTGATAGCCATGGTTCATGGTGGCTGCTGGGAGAGAATGACAACTCAGGAGTTGGGAAAGAATGAGGATAAGGGAGAGTGAGCAGAAGGTGTAGAGCCTATAAAGGTAAAATTGCTCCTCTTATCCTTGGAAGGCAGTAAATTCAAAGAGGGAAGCTAAGGAAAGCACTCCCTGGTGGGCAGGGAGCCCAGGTGATGTCACTCCTCCGAGAACGAGAGGGAGTGTCTTTAAAAGTGGAGACAGCACCTCCAGCTTCATGTTCTCACTCTGTAAAATAAAGACAGTAGTTCTGGGCTCTTCAAGCTTTTCCGAGGTTCTACAGAAGTAGGACCTGAGATGGGGATTCCTGGTGGGAGTGCTCTCAGGAGAAGGAGAAGGAGACAGAAAAAAGCAGGATAAAACAGAGGAAGAAGCCAAGAACGATGCAGGTTCAGCTGAATTTATTCAGCTCAGTAGCACCTACGGCACCACAGAGTTATCCTGCCTCAAGACAAGGAACTAGGTTTGTGCACCCCATATCTGTCTGTCATTGGCTGAGGGTTACCTCCAGAGGGAAAGCAGTCATTTCTAGGCAGCCCAGTGCTCTGAAGAAAGAAGTAGATGAGAGCTGGGTGCCGCCAAAACTCACAGCAGCTGGAGGCGGGGTATATGGCAAATTAAAGGGTACCCAGTGTGCCCCAACAGTATTCCCTATTCAAGTGCCCATCACAGTGCTGGGAGTTATCATCATCATTACCTTTATTTTATCCCTGTTATACAAAAGTAAAACAAACAAACAAACAAACCTAGGTTCGTATCCTGTGCCAGCCCTGCCATGGACTAGTTATGTGATTTGGGGTATCTGATTTAACCCCTTTGAGTTTCAGAGTTGTAATCCACAAAATAGGCTAATAACCAGAGCTACTTCCTGGGGCTGTTGTGAGGATGACATGAGATCATCCCTCAGAAGCTCTTAGTGTGGTGCTTGGAGCAGGAGAAGCTCTCAAGTGCTTCTTAGTTATTATTAGCTTCTGTGGCTGGACTGTCTAAAACAGCCCGCACTCGAGCTCACAAACATGTGGAGATCATGAGGACACTAACGAGTTTCACAAAGATAGGAATAAGAATTTGCATCATGTAAAAGATGAAGTCAGCTGTGTTTAAAAAAGCGAATCCAGTTTCAAAAAAAAGGATGTGAAAGCCCAGCCTGAGTGTAGTCTGAGGATGTATGCTTCTCAGCAAGATGGTCTGGGGTGCGAGAACCTTTGCAGCCATTCCTCAGGTCCATGCAGATCACGGCTCACAACAAAGGGGCTCACCCCGGGCTTTCACAAAGATTTGTCAGCCCCGGGTCACTACCTGTAACTTGGTGGATCAGCTCTTCCTCCCTGTAAGCAACAAGAATGTATGTCCAGGTGCAGATCAGCTCAGGCTCTGACATCAGACAAAACCAGGGCGTGCCCTGGCTTCGCGCTCTGACAGCTACATGGCTATAAACATATCATTTAGACTCTCTGAGTTTCATTTCCTTCTCAGTTAATAGAAGGAGATATTATCTGTACTTAGAGTTATTATAGAGAATTAAATTAAGCGGTATTTATAAACACTTCAATCAGTGCCTGGTTCTTAAATCAGTGCCTGCTCACAACGAGCAGCGATTATTGTTGTTATTGATGTTCATGTGTTCGACCAATATTCCTTATCACCTACCATGAGTCCGCACTGTCCCTGAGAGTGGGAAGACATTGGCAAGAAAAAACATGAGGTTCTTGCTCTTAAGGAGCTTTCATTTCATTCAAATGAGAAGAGAGAGTAAATAAACAAGAAATACTCCAGGGTATGGTTAACTGTTACGCAGGGAATTAAAATAGGGTGATGTGATAGAGTGATGAGATACTTTAGTCTGGCCTCTTCTTTAGAAAGGAGGCATGCTTCAGGCTGAGATCTGAAAACCAAGATGGTGCCAATGGTGAAATGTCCCAGGCAACCTACGGGCAGGCAGAGGTAGCAGCTATGCAAAGGCCCAGAGGTGGAAGCGAGTTGGCCATGGTTAGAGCAAGATCCATATGCTTGACGGACACATAAGAGGCTAAGGTGGCTGGATCCAGTGGGAGAGCATGGTGGACAGAAAAAGATGAGTTTGGAACAGTAGAAACAGAACATGCAGGATTTTTGTAAGCAAAGCGAGGTGTTTGGATCTTAATCGAAATGGAATAGAAATCAACAGAAGGATTTTCAGCTAAAGGGATATTATCCGAAATAAGCTTTTAAAAATTCACTTGGATTATTTCATCTCATTTTTAAAGAAGTAACAATACCATGCTACATTAGCTTTCAGAAAATTAAGGACACATGAACACTTCCTAATTCATCATATAAAGCTGGTATTATCCTAACAACAAAGCCAGACAGACATCATAAGAAAACTAATACCCACAAGAACACAGATACAAATATTCTTAACAAAATATTAGCAATCTGAATCCAGCAGCACGTCTTTAATGACTTTTCCTCTGACCCTTCAGCAGCCTTCCAGAACTCCCTCTCCTAGCTCCACTCATGGCCTAATTCCAATATTAACCCTATTAAATCACTAATACTTGTTTAAAAATGCATTTGATAAAATGCAACACACATTCATGATAAAAGCTCTCAATAAAATTGATGGGACTTCTTCAATCTGAACAAGGATATCTGTAAAAAACATACAGCTAACTCCATGCTTAATATGAAACTGGCTTATTCCTGAGACCAGGAACAAGGCAAGGAGGTCCTTTTCACCCCTCCCAATTAACATTATACTACGGGTTCTAGCCATTGCAATAAGGCAACAAAAAGAAATAAAACACATCCAGATTGGAAAGGACAAAGTAAAACTGTCTTTATTTACAGATGACATGATTCTTATGCAGAAAATCCTAAGGGATCTATCAAAAAACAAACATACCAACAAACAAATAAACCCAAACTACTTCAACTAATAAATTCAATGACAAACAATCCAACTTTAAAATGAACAAAGGAAAATGAAGGTGGGGGGAAATCAGAGGGGGAGATGAACCATGAGAGACTATGGACTCTGGGAAACAATTTGAGGGTTTTAGAGAGAAGAGGGGTGGGAGGATGGGTTAGCCCAGTGATGGGTATTAAGGAGGGCATGTATTGCATGGAGCACTGGGTATTATAAGTCAACAGTGAAACTAATGATGTACTGTATGGTGACTAACATAAAATAGTAAAAAAAAAAAAAGAAAGAAAAAAAAAGAAAAAACAAAACAAAAAACAAATGAACAAAGGATTTGTATAAACATTTCACCAAAAAAAGCTATTTCATGGCTAATAAGCACATGAAAATATGCTGAACATTATAAGTCAGTAAAGAAATGCAAATTAAAACTAAAATGAGCAAACTGGTGCAGCCACTCTGGAAAGCAGTATGGAAGTTCTTCAAAAAGTTAAAAATAGAGCTACCCTACAATCCAGCAATTGCACTACCCAAAGGATACAAAAATCCTGGGGCGCCTGGGTGGCTCAGTCTGTTAAACATCTGCCTTCAGCTCAAGTCATGATCCCTGGGTCCTAGGATCAAGCCCTGTATCAGGCCCCCTGCTCAGCAGGGAGTCTGCTTATCCCTCTCTCTCTCCCTCTACCCCTCCCCTGCTCATGCTCTCTCTCTCTCTCTCTCAAATAAATAAGTAAAATCTTTTAAAAAAGAATACAAAAATACTAATTTGAAGGGATACATACATCCTGATGTTTATAGCAGCATTATCAACAATAGTCAAACTATGGAAAGAACCCAAATGTCCATTGACTGATGAATGAATATATATATATATATACACACATATATATATATATATATAATGTGATAATATACATACATATTATATATAAATTATATATAATACACACACACACAATGGAATATTCCTCAGCCACACAAAAAAAATAAAATCTTGCCATTTGCAATGATGTGGAGAGAGCTAGAGAGTATTATGCTAAGTGAAATAAGTCAGAGAAAGACAAATACCATATGATTTCACTCATATGCGGAATTTAAGAAACAAAACAAATGAACTTAGGAGTAAAAAAAGAGGCAAACCAAGAAACAGACTCTTAACTATAAAGACCAAACTGATGGTTACCAGAGGAAAGTGGGTGGGGGGATGGGTAAATAGGTGATGGGGACTAAGGAGGGTACTTGTGATGAGCACCAGGTGTCATATGTAAGTATTGAATCACTAAGTTCTATACTCAAACTAATATTACGCTGTATGTTAACTAACCGAAATTTAACTAAAATCTTGGAGGGGGAAAACCCTAAAATGAGATACCACTACATCCCTACTAGAACTGTCAAAAAGATTGACAAAACCAAGTGTTGGCAAAGACATACAGAAACTGGAACCCTCATGCATTGCAAGCAGGCACATAAAATAGCACAGCCACTTTGGAAAATATTTTGGTGGCTTCATAAAAAGCTAATCATGTACTTACCACAGCAGTTCTACTCCTAGCTATATACCCAAAAGAAATGAAAACATGTCCACGTGAAGACTTGTATGGAAATTTTTGCAGTATTATTCATAATAGCCAAAACCCAAAAGTAATCAAAATGTCCATCAACTAGTAAAAAGATCATCAAAATGTGGTGTATTTCAGCATAAGGTGGAAGGGGATAAAAGTAAAATAAAGAAGATCAAAGTTAGCAGTCTGTTGCATTGGTTCAAGGTGAAGGGGATGGTGGCTTAAACCAGCATAGTAGCAGCAGAGATGGTAAGAACTGGTGGGATTCTGGACTCATTGGCCTGGTAGAGTTGACAAGACTGCTCATGGTTTAAACATACAATGAAGGGGGCGCCTGGGTGGCACAGCGGTTAAGCGCCTGCCTTCGGCTTAGGGCGTGATCCCGGCGTTCTGGGATCGAGCCCCACATCAGGCTCCTCTGCTGTGAGCCTGCTTCTTCCTCTCCCACTCCCCCTGCTTGTGTTCCCTCCCTCGCTGGCTATCTCTGTTAAATAAATAAATAAATAAATAAATAAATAAATAAATAAATAAATAAATAAAATCTTTAAAAAAACAAAAACAAAAACAAAAAAACATACAATGAGGAAAGAGAAAGATAGAGAGGAATTGTGCTGTGATGATAGTTGTGTTCTATTTTGCAATTAAATTCTGAAAGATCCCCAGCACCCACTGCTGAAGGCTTTGGCCTGTATGTGAGTAGAGAGACAGGGAGCTGCGAGGGAGGAATTTTGTAAGCGCAGATCCTGTGGTCTGATTCAACCAAATCGCAATTGCTAAAGGTTGGGCCATGTTATCTACATTTTTGCAAATTTCCTCAGATGATTCCATAGCACTGCAAGGTTTGTAAACTACTCTGTTGTAGGCATTATTTTATTTTATTTGTTGTTTTGTGTTTTTATATATGTTATACATAACATACCTATGTCATATACATTTATTTGGGTCTTCAATTTCTTTCCTTAATGTCTTGCAGTTTTCAATATACAGGTCTTTCGCCTCCTTGGTTAAATTTATTCCTGGGTCCTTTATTATTTTTGATGCAATTGTAAATGGGATTGTTTTCTTTATTTCTCTTTCTGATAGTTGCTTATCAGTGTAGAGAAATGCAACAGATTTCTGTATATTGATTTTGTATCCTGCAATTTTACTGAAATTCATTTATTAGTTCTAAAAGTTTTTTGGTAGAGTCTTTAGGGATTTCTTTATATAATATCGTGTCATTTGTAAATGGTGACAGTTTTACTTCTTCCTTTCTAATTTGGATGGCTTTTTTCCCCCACCTAATTGCTCTGGCTAGGACTTCCAATACTATGTTAAATAGAAGTGATGAGAATGGGCACCCTTGTCTTGTTCCTGACCTTAGAAGAAAGGCTCTCAGGTTTTCACCATTGGGTATGATGTTTGCTGTGGGCTTGTCATATAAAGCCTTTGTTACATTATGTTCCTTCCACACCCACTTTGTTGAGAGTTTTTGCCATAAATGAATGTTGAATTTTGTTAAAACTTTTTCTGCATCTATTGAAGTGATCATAGGATTTTTATCCTTCATTTTGTTAATGTGGTATATTATATTGATGGATTTTGTATGTTGAACCATTTTCTCATTCATGGAATAAATCCCACTTGATCATGGTGTATAATCCTCTTAATGGATTGTTAAATTCATTTTGCTAATATTTCGTGAAGGATTTTTGCATCTATATCCATCAGAAATATTGGCCTGTAATTTTCTTTTCTTATGGTCCCCTTGTCTAGTTTTAGAATTAGGGTGATGCTGACCTCAAAGAATGGGTTCAAAAGAGTTCCCTCCTCTTTGAGTTCTTGCAAGAGTTTGAGGAGAATAGGTATTAATATTTCTTTGAATATTTGGTAGGATTCCTCAGTGAAGCCATCTGGTCCTGGACTTTTGAGGGTAGGTTTTTGATTACTGATTCAATCTCCTTACTAGTAATTGGTCTGTTCAGATTTTCTACTTCATTGTAATTAAATCTTGATAGGTTGTATGTTTCTAGGAATATATCCATTTCTTCTAAGTTGCCCAATTTGTTGCCGTTATCATTGTTCATAACAGTCTTGTGACTCTGTATTTCTGCGGTATCAGTTGTAACTTCTCCTCTCCCATTTCTGATTTTATTTATTTGAGTCCTCTCTCTTTTTTTCTTGGTGAGTCTAGCTAAAGGCTTATCAGTTTTGTTTATCTTTTCAAAGAGCCAGCTCTTAGTTTCACTGATCTTCCCTATTTTCTTTTTAGACTCTATTTCATTTATTTCTGCTCTGGTCTTTATTATTTCCCTCCTTCTACTAACTTTGGACTTCACATGTTCTTTTTCTATTTCCCTAAGTTGTAAAGTTAAGTTGTTTGAGACTTTTCTTGTTCTTGGGGTACGCATTTATCACTACAGACCTCCCTCTTAGAATTGCTTTTGCTGCATCCCACACATTTTGTTACATTTCCATTTTCATTTGTCTCAAGACATTTTTTGATTTCTCTTTTGATTTCTTCTTTGATTCATTGGTTGGTGAGTAGTATGTGGTTCAATCTCCACAAATTTGTGAACTTTACAGTTTTCTTCATGTAATTAATTTCTAGTTTCATACCATTGTGGTCAGAAAAGATGCTTGATACAATTTTAATCCTCTTAGATGTATTGAGACTTGTTTTGTAGCTTAATATGTGATCTATCATGGAAAACGTTCTGTGTGCACTTGAGAAGAATGTGTATTCTATTGCTTTTGGATGGAATATTCTGTATATACCAATTAAGTCCATATGATCTAATGTATAGTTTAATGCCAATGTTTCCTCATTGATTTATGCTTAGATGACCTAACCATTGATGTATGTGGGGGTATTAAATCCCCTGATATTATTGTGTTGCTCTCAGCTTCTCCCTTTATGTCTGTTAATAACTTGTTTTATATATTTAGGTGCCCTATGTTGGGTGCATAAATATTTACAAATGTTATATCCCCCTTGTTAGATTGATCTCTTTATCATTATGTGATGTCCATCTTTGTCTCTTATTACAGTCTTTGTTTTAAAGTCTGTTTTGTCTGTATATGCATATAGCTACTCCCACTTTCTTTTGGTTTCCATTTTCATGGAATATCTTTTTCTATTCCTTCACTTTAAGTGTGTGGGTCTTAACATTTGAGGTGAGTCTCCTGTAGGCAGCATACAGATGGGCCTTTCAAAAAAAAAAAATCTATTTAGCTGCTCCATGTCTTCCAATTGGACAGTTTAGTCCATCTACACATAAAGTAATTATTAACAGTTATGTTGCCATTTTGTTGTGTACTGGCTGTTTTGATAGTTCTTCTCTGTTCCTTTTTTCTTTCCTTGCTCTCTTCCTTTGTGATTTGATGAATTTCTTTAGTGGTATGCTTATACCCCTTTCTCTTTTGTGTATTTACTACAGGTTTTTGCTTTGTGGTTATGATGAGGCTTACATATAACCACTTATATCCATAACAGTCTATTTCAAGTTGATAACAACTGAAGTTTGATCTCATTCTAAATTTTTACTACTTTTGTCTTTTAACCTTCATACTGGCTATATAAGTGATTAACCCACTATCTTTGCTATATATTTACCTTTTCAGTGAAATTTACTCTTTCATGTTTCTTGTCACCAATTAGTGCCCTTTCTATTCAGCTTCAAGATGTCCTTTTAACATTTCTTGGAAAGCCAGTTCGGTAGCGATGAACTACTTTAGCATTTGATTGTCTGGAAAATATCTTTCTTTCAATTCTGAATGACAAGTTTTCTGGATAAAGTATTCTTGGTTGGAACTTTGTTTCTCTAAGCACTTTGAATATATCATGTCACTCCTGGTCTGCAACATTTCTGCTGAAAAATCTGCTGATAGTCTTATGAAGTTTCCCTTGTATGTAATAAGTTACTTTTCTCTTGCTGCCTTCAAGAGTCTCTCCTTGTCTTTAACTTTTGACATTTTAATTATAGTGTGTCTTAGTGTGGGTCTCTTTGGGTTCATCTAATGTTTTACTCTCTGTGCTTCCTGAGTCTGGATATCTGTTTTCTTCCCTGGGTTATGAAAATTTTCAGCCATTATTTCTTCAAACAAAATTTCTGCCCCTTTCTCTCTTTTTCCTTCTGCTGGGAGCCCTCTTATGTGAATGTTAGTCTGTTTGATGTTGTGCCATAAGCAACTTCAGCTATTTTTACTTTTTTTCATTCTTGGTTTTTTGTTTGTTTGGTTTTGGTTATTGCTGCTCTGATTAGGTGAGTCTCACTGCTTTGTTTTTGAGTTGACTAATTTTTCTTCTGCTTCAGCTAGTCTGCTGTTGAACCCCTCAGACTACTTTTCAGCTCATTTATAGTGTTCTTCAGTTATGTGGCTTCTACTTAGTATGTTCTTCTATTCTCCATCTCTTCACTAAAGTTCGCGTTGTGTTTATCCATTCTTCTCCAGTTTGGTGAGATCTTTATGACCATCATTTTGAAGTCTTTGTCAGGTAAATTACTTATCTCTCCTTCATTAAAAATTTCTCCCCTATGGTTTTATCTTGTTCTTTCATTTGGAACGTGTTCTTCTCTTTCTTCATTTTGCTTGACTCTTGGTGTTGGTTTCTATACAGCAGATGAAACAACCACCTCTCCTGGTCTTGAAGGGGTGCCTTGTGTAGAAGATGAATCTTACTGTTCAACCCTGCCCCAGCTCTTTGTCATCTCTCTTGTCATCTCTCTTGTGCTTATCCAAGCAGCCTATTATACTTTAATGACTCCTGGTAGTTGAGGATGTGCCAAGACCTGTCCCTGTCCTTAAGTGGAGGATCTCAGCACCTAGATTTGGGCTATTTGAAAGCCAGACCCTAAAGCAGCAGCTTTTAGAAGTATGCAAATATATATAGTCCAATGGGTCTGCAAGCATAAGCCTTGCTGGCCAGGTGATCCAGATGTATTCCCTGGGTGGCAGTCACAAAGCTCAGGGCTCTGGCAGTGTATAAGCTTTTCTCTGAGAGTTACTAGCAAGCTGGAGCAAGACAGAGGGAGAGTGCCAAGATGGCGTCCACATCCTACATTTCCTGAGTGCAACCCCACTGGCCACTAAATGTGTGCTAAACCTGAAGCCCCAAACAAAAGCTCCTGGACAAACCAAGTGGTTTCCTTACAGAAAACTGGGAGGGGAGGTGTGCCTCAGTCTGCCATCTGCATAGTGCCTTGAGGGTGGCAGCCTGCCAAGAACTGTCTCCAATTGCCACAGTCCTATAGGACCCAGGAATGCAAGCCCCCCTGGCCACCAGAGCAAGGTGACCAAGGGGCATCCCTTGGGTGGCAGCTGCAAAAACCAGGGCACCAGCCACATGTAAAGCTCCTCTCCAGAAGACACTGATGCTCTGGAGCACAGCAGAAGGAGAATATAGAGTTTCTACCCTCTGTGGTGTCTGGAAAGGATTACAATTAGCTCCTAGATGTGTTTTAAATAGGAAGCCTATCCCTCAAGCCACAGCCATGATGATAAGCTAACAGTCCTCTTACACAGAAAGTTGAAGCTCTTGAGTCTGTTGCTTCTTGGTGCACCCTGGGGTGGTAGCTGTTTAAGAACGCCTTCTCTATTGGAGTCCTGGGTGGCACCAAAAATCAGGGTGCCAGACAGGGGTATGAGCTCTTTTCTGGATGACACGGATTATTACAGTCCCATACAGCCTGGAAAGCAAGCTCCCCTGGCCTCCAGAGTCAGGAAGTCAAGAGGCATCCTCTGGGTGGCAGTCACAAAGATTGGGGCACCAGACACATGGAAAAGCTCCCTTCCAGGAGATACAAAGGTGCTCTGGAGCACAGCAAAGGGAGGGCTCAAAGATGTGTCCACCAGACTCCATCCCTAGAGAGTGTTCCAGCAGGCTCCTAGATGTGTGTTTTAAATAGATGCCTACCCTTCAAGCTGGCACTTTAATATTAGCAGGTTAGCTTTCTTCACTTCACAAAGTCTGGGCATGACTGACTGCCTCTGAACTGGGCCCCAGGGCAGCTAAGTCAGAGTTCTTGAGCCCTTTTAAAAACCATTTCTCAGATCACTACAATCTTATGGATCTTGGGATACGAGCCCTGTTGGTTTTCAAAGTTAGATGTTTCAGGGACTTTTCTCTCAGGTGCAGGTCCTGAAATCTAGGTGCCCTATGTGGAGTCTGAACCTTTTGCTCCTTGGACAGGATCTCTGGGTTTTGGGTTTTCTCCTGGTTGTGGGTTGCTGCAGTTGGATTAGAGTTTATGTGAGATTGTGTCCTAGTCTCTCCTACCTGCTTCAGTGTAGTTTTTTTTTGTTTGTTTGCCCAATGCGTAGTCATCACTCAGCCAGTCTTCATGTTTTTTAATGAGGAAATTGCTCCATATGTATCTGTAGACTCAGTGTGTCTGTGGGAGGAGGTGAGTGCAGGATCTTCTTATATTACCTTCTTGAACTGCCAGGCATAAAGTGTTACAATGCTTGACTTTCGTTAATTGGTTCCTATAAAGTTGTCTAATGTCTCTCTTCAGTGTCATGAGCACATGTGTCCTATTCTCATTCACAGTTCTTCAGCCCCTTGAACACGAGATCAAAAGTCCAGCATTCTCTGTGTGCTCTGTTCTTTCACACTTAAATTCTGTTTGCCCAGAGTGAGGAGCACCACACCCAAGGGAGGGCATGACTTTGAAGGAGAAAGGGTGACCAGAGCTAGTGTCTACAGTTCCCTATACCATGCCCTTTCACTAGGGCACATTTTAAAGTGATCTAACCACAACTTCTAGATGAACCATAATAAATTATTTAGAATTCAGTGAATTCAGAAGCATTCCCACCAAACCTTTAAATTGGTCTTCCCCTCTTTTCTTTCTGGCAATGCTCCCCTCTTCTTAAAACTACTAATAGTGAAGATTTGTGAAACCTGAGTTTGAATCCTCATATACCACCTAATGAGTCATGTGGCCTTATTCTAGTTCTGGGACTCAATGAGTTTATCTGTAAAGGGAAAATGGAGAAAAGTCAGTGGTTCTTAATCCTGGCTGCATGTTAGAATCACTGGGGGAAAGTTTAAAAATTATTTATGCCCTGACCACAACCCAAATAACTGCATCATAATCTCTGGTAGTGGAACCTAGGCATCAGTATTCTTGGAAGATCCCCCAACTTGATTCTAATTACAGGCAAGGCTCAGAACCATTGAACTAAGTTTAAGGATTCTCAAAGTTCCTTCTCTGATTTATATTTTTCTTGGCTCCCATGACCCCAACCAATGGCCACCACTCGAGGGCAGGGTGATTGAAGATGCTGTGGCTAACCAGTTCTCAGAGGATGCATCTACTCAGTTTGATAAGGACCATATCTGGCCTGGCTGCTGAAGAACCAGTATTTGAAAGTGTGCTCTTGAGCAGGTAAGCAAAACCAACCTCCCTGGGTTGCATTCAAGACCCTGCCTTTGGTGTCCCCTAAATTAAGAAAAACTATCACTCTAGGGGAAGCAGGAATTGGAGCTCTTAAACACAGTGTTCAGAAGCCTCCAGGGACTACAGAAAGGCAATGATGAGTTGATTTTCATCCTTTGTTTGTGCCAAATGGAGTGAGTCAAAGAGAAGGCATGTTAAATTCACAAAGAAGAGACTATTTTTAAACATTAATTTGACTTTTTAAAAGATTGATCAGATGTAAGCATTAGGTAGCATAATCCTGGGAAATTTTTTTTACCTTTTTGATAATTAACATTCTTCAAGAATATAACAATAATACATTATTAAATGTTCATAAAACATTAAAAACACATGCACACATATATTATTTTTTGTTACATAAATGAGATTATATAATTCTTATTGTTCTGTGACCTGTTTTACTATTTAGTAATAAGTATTTTGGATTATTTTTTATTTTTTTATTTAAATTCAATTTAGTTAACATATACTGTATTATTAGTTTCAGGGGTAGAATTTAGTGATTCATAAGTTGCATAGAATACTCAGTGCTCATTACATCAAGTGCCCCCCTTAATGCCCATCACCCAGTTACCCCATCCACCCACCCATTTCCTCAGTTTTTTTTCTATAGTTAAGAGTCTCTTATGGTTTGCCTCCCTCTCTGTTTTCATCTTAGTTTATTTTTCCTTCCCTTCCCCTATGTTTATCAGTTTTGTTTCTTAAATCCCACATATGAGTGAGATCATATGGTATTTGTGTTTCTCTGACTGGCTTATTTCACTTAGCATAATACCCTCTAGTTTCCATCCATGTCACTGCAAATGGCTAGATTCCATTCTTTTTGATGGCTGAGTAATATTCCACTGTGTATGCGTGTGCGCGCGCGCGCGTGTTTGTGTACCACATCTTCTTTATCCATTCTTCTGTCAATGGACATCTGGGCTCTTTCCATATTTTGGCTATTGAGGACATTGTTGCTATAAACATTGGGGTGCATGTGCCCCTTCGAATCACTATGTTTGTATACTTTGAGAATCCTGGGAAATTTGTAAGAAGCTAAGTTGCATGGAAATCTCCAAACATCTTTTATTTCTATGGATTTAGAAATTTCCCATTATTCTATATGATATAAATCAATCCTAAACCTGTAAAACAAAGAATTTGAAGATAAGGATGTTTGAAAACTTCAAATGCCTTTCCTCCCATTTTAGCCACAGTAATTCTAACCACCACCCCCTCCAGTCCACCACAGGTTTCCCATCTCAGCACACGGCAACATCTAAAAACCCTGAAGCATCCCGATTCGGCTCTTTCACACCTATATACCTAAGCCATCAGCAAAACCTGATGGCAAGACCCTCATACTGTATTCCTAGTCTGATCTTTTCCCCCACTGTTTTCTAAGCCACTGCCATCTCTTTCCTGTGTCTGGTTCTAACACCCATTTGCTCTGTGACCCAAAGAAGGAATGGTTGGTGTAGCTAACCTTTGAGGTCCCTGCTAGTATTAAGAGTCTAGTCTTACTTAAAAAAGGAAGTGAACTGAGTACTCATTATATCCCAGGTGCTCTACTTCTGTTATTTCATTTCATCCTCATTCCAACCTTGTGAGGCAGGTACTGTTATTCCCAATTATTCTCAATGAAGCCATTGAGACTCAGGCATTGCTGGCTGCCCACCCCAGGGCAACTCTCGCTTGCCTCCTTGTTAACAGGGCCTGATTTTCTTGAGGGGCGGCAATGAGCCCAGCTTACAGTGAATCAGTGAGTCAGAATTAGTCAAAGCCGGTTTGGATAACCATACTCCACTCTACCCATGATTGCTACAGACATGGGCACGAGACACATAAGGGGAAGTCTGCTGGGAATTCCTGGAAAAGTGTTTTCTCCCTGATGAGAGAAGAGAAAGCCCTTAATGCCTTGGCCCTGTTGCTTCATGCTTTAGATATTATCAGGAGAGGAGATAAAGCCAGCAGCTTTGTCAGTCTTATGGCAGTCATAAAGTGGGGAAGGATGGGATGTGCCTGAGGATGGAAGAAGGAAAGGATGAGAAAAGTTTGGTCTTTGATTGTCTTGCTGAGCCTGGTACTGTCTACCTCTGCGCTTCTTCTCAAGTAAAGCAAAATATCCTTATAAATTTAGCCAGTCCAGTTGAGAATCCTGTTATATGGAACCCAAAGCATCCTAATACAGAAGCAACTCGACTGAGGACATGCGACTAGGAAGGAGCAGCACAAGGCTGCAAAGTCACCTCTGTCTGTCTGCAAAGCCCAAGTGCACAGGCTCTCGCCTCTGCCCCACCCCTAGTTTAATTCCAACTCTATACCTCTGGGATAGCATGGGCTTAAACAAGCACGCACGCATTTATTCTCTGCCACAGCTGACACTGGACCCTGATCTGAACACAGCTGCACCTCTTACCCTTCTCAGTGGACCTTCCTGAACATCGGCCCTGTGGGAGCCTGGATCCCACCCCCCCTTGGCACTGTGGAAACAGTTGTCAGATGCCATCATAATACACAGTGAGACTCATTGGAGGTCTACCAGCATTCTCACTCATCTGCGTTCGTCGCATCCCTTCGTTTCATTGTGCTAATGTCTGCAGCTTGATTGACCGCATTTGGCCTGTTTTCTGGAGTTTAGTCTCAACAGGTAGATCCTTCCTCCAAACCAGCATGTTCTTACCAGTGGCCTCAGAAATCAAGCCACTCATTTTTGTACTGGACCCAGGGGGCTTGGGGCAGGGGGCAATAATTGGAATGTCCCCTCTCCCCACTCCTGGCCTAATCCTGCGCTACAATAATTTGGCCTATATGTGTTCAAGCAAATAGATCTGAGAGATACCAAAAGGTTAGACCGCCTCAAGTGTCTCTCCCATTGACCTGCTTCAGGATGAGAAATTCCTACCCTTAGTCAGTCCTAGGAAATATAGTATTTCCAGAGTGTACCTTTTGCAAAACAAATATATTGCTTGATAGAGATAGCAGATCATCCCCCTTGCTATACATAAGACTCTCATATGTTGCCTCCATTTATGTGGACATAAAGCCCAACTCTGTTTGGAACTGTGTACTTTTTAAATGTGATTTATTATTGTCTGTTTCTCTTTCTCAATAGTCTGTGAGCTTTATGAGTGTGAGGGGCCTTATATTTTTTTACTTGCTTTTGGGGTCTGAGCATCTAGCATGGTACTAGGCATTTAATAAGTCTAGATGGAAAGAATAAATGAATTGCAGCACAGGGGAGAGTGAAAGGAGGTTAAAGAAGTGGAGATGAGTGTAAATAACTCTTTTAAGAAGACCGTCTGAGAGAAGAGAGAATGAGTGGTAGTTAAAGAGGGACACGGTGAGAAGGGAGACTATTGTTAATGGCACACTGGGAACAAAGGGATGGTAGAGGAGAAGCTGTCCACTGCCAACTGCAGGTGGCATCATTTACATCACATTGCATGTGATTGGCACCCCCTACAGTTGTGCAGTGCAGCCACCCAGTTATGTAAGACAGAAGTAATAACTGATGGGGAAGAAGATGGACAGGGCAGGGACGTAGAGCATTGGCTGCTCTTAATTGGGGTATTCATCCTTTGAGACTGAACATGTAAATACATTAGGGGTAAAGTGGGAGGCAGGAAATTAGGGCAGTTTTTGCCCAATGTAAGCCTTTTTTTGGTCGTATAGGCAATAAAGCCATCCAACTATGAGAGAACTGGGGTTGTGTGAAGGGCTTAAGGAAAGTAATGAGGGTTTGGAAGGGAAGACAGAGGGGACTAAAGACAAGTAAAAGGACATAACTAAACCACAAGGTACATTCTAGGGATCACAGACCTCTCCTGGACCAGTACAAGACTGGCAGACCTGGGATCACCCAAGAGAAAGAAGAGGCGGCTGGAAAATCCACTGCGGGAGGTGGTCAAGGCTGCAGGGCTGTCTTCCCTGCACAGCACAAATGCTTGCAAAACTCAGTAAGTAAGTTGTCTAGACACAGAAAGCGTATTCCTATTGGAACTACTGCTTACAATAGTTCGATTCTCTAGCCAGCAACCTGCCAAAGCCCATTTCTTCTTCAGAGTCCCTGAGGACATGAACTAATGCTGTATTAATCCTTCAATGTTGCCTCCCACTATACCTAATTATAACCTTTCTATGGGAAAATGTATTCCAGGTTACAGAGCAGTAGACCAGGAACTCCCCTCCCCATCACCATCCATCTCCAAAGCTCTCCCCTCGCTTCCCTGCCCAAAATGTGATGAGAGTTCAGAGCCAGCCTCTTCAGTGAGACCAAAACTCTATACCCCCAGAGCTTGTTAGCTGCATTCACTGAACCAGGCACTGGACCTGTATGCATTTGTAAAGGGACTAAGAGCTCCCCCGGGATTCCGTATTCCCCACTACTTGTGGTGCCACCTCTTGGGCTTGGGGGAGGTCAGTGCTGGGGAAGGGCACAAGCTCAGATAAGTCTCCCTTTGATGGGCAGGTCACTCCTATGTCATGACACTTCATGACTGAAAGGGCCTTTAGACTCTGACTTAGCAGTTCTATTTCTAGGAATGTATCTGTTTGAAACGCCTGCACAAAGGTGCAAAGATAATGCTCAAAGCTGTTCCCAGCAGCATTGCTTGTAACTGTAAAAAGCTGGAAACAATGCAAACATTCATCTGGGGGAGAATGGGTAAATTAATTGTGGTGTCCTTGTCCTACCATACAGTGGACCATCATGTGACCTCTAAAAGGATATGGTAAATCTACAAATAGCAACGTGCATATGACTGATATATTCATGATACATAATTGATTTTAACAAGTGGATTAAAAACAGTATGTGTGATATGAAGCTAGAAAGAGCTTTATAACAAAATATGCACATGTTAAAATGTATATATATATATGCATGATTACAAATGTACTTATTAAAAACATCTTCTGAGATGAATGCCTAATTATTAACAGTGGTTACCTCTAGGGGAAGGATTGATTGGGGGTGGCGGAGAAATGGAACTTTCATACTCTACTTCATACATTACAGAATTGTCAGAACCTTTTTTACAATGAACATGTATTATTTCTATGATAAAAATAGCATTTAGACTAATTTTTAAAGAATATTAGGCATTGTAAATATGTCAGGTACCATAAATTAATCTATAAATGGAATGCTTTCCCAATGAAAATACCATAAGAGCTTTTTTGGGAATATAACAAGCTGATTCTAGAGTTCGTATGGAAAAAAAAATATACTGGAATAACCAGAAATTTTCTGAAAAAGAAGAGAAATGAGACAAATCCTAGGTATTAAAATGCACTATCAAGGCCAAAATAATTAATAGAGTTACCTGGGTAGTGACCCGTGATTAGACAGGCAGATCAATCCAATAGAAGAGAGTCCAGAAAGAGACACAAATGCTTAGGAAAATTTGTTATTGGATAAAGATGGCACTTCAAACCAGGGCAACAAATCCTTCATTAATAGTATCGGGATTGGCAATTAAGTTGCCAACTTGGGGGGAAAAAGGAACTGAATCCCTCATTTGATCCCTGTACCTAATAAATTCTAGGTAAATCTAGGTATAAAGATAAAACCCATACAAGTATTAGAATAAAGCATGAGAGGCTATGAGAATATTTTACACTATACGAATGGGGAGTGCATTTCTAAGCAATATGCAAAGCCCAGAAGCCAAAGAAGAAATCACTGATGTATTTGACTGGATAAAATTAAAAATTTTCTACATGGCAACAAATATCATGAGCAAAATAAAACAGATAAACCACAGACTGGGCAAATATGTGCATAATAAATGCCAGAAGTCTAACTTCCTCTCTCTATATATACATATGTCTATAGTTCTAAATAAAATTTTTAAAAGGTCAATAAGCCCATAGAAAAATGAAAGAACCATGAAGAGGAAATTCACATAAATATAAATACAAAGGGCTCATGGCCACATAAAAGATGGTCAACCTCACGTGAAACAGCACAGTATCATTTTTCATCTATTAGCTTGATAAAGTTTCTTTTTAAGTTGAGTAATACAGTTTGAGTAAGGCCATGAGTAAGGAGTGTCAGTGAGGGGAGGTACATCCTCTTTGGAAGGGCACTCGGCACTACCAGAATAAAATGGCTACCCATCCCTCGACCCTGAATTCCACTTCTCAAAGTTCATCCTTCAGATATGCATGTGTGCAAAGATGTAGATTCAAGGATTATAGAAGCAAAGACTAGACACAACTCACCTTCCGTCACTAGGGAACTGGTTAAATAGACTGCAGTCTATAGATGTCAGAGAATGGAACACGACACAGCTCTGGAAAAGAATGAGGGCGTTTTAGGTATGCAGATCTGGAACAAACTTCACACTGTATTTTTTAGTGAAAAAGCCATGAGCAAAGCAGTGTGTGTAGCATACTGCGATAGTGGACAAAGCAGGAAATGATGTCTGTGTTCATGGAATGTCCAGAACCAAACAGCAGACAGTGGCACAGCATTTGCATCTGCGCAGAGAGACCAAGGACTGCATGTTTGGGGTAGAAGAGAAACTTATCGTCATTACACTCTATTCAGACTATTTAAATTGTTTACCAAGGGCATACATTCATTTTTCAGTTAAACAAACAGAATATGGGTTAAAATACAGCATCAGAGATCATTAACTAAGTCCAAGCCTCCCATTTCACAGAGAAATGGAAGCCCTGCCCATTTGTGCATTTCTTCAACAGATGTTTTTGAGTGCTATATTAGATTCCAATTGCTGCCGTAGCAAATTACCACAAATCAGTGGCTTAAAACAACAAAGATTTACTTTCTTATGGTTCTGGAGGTCAGAAGTCTAAAATAGGGTGCTAGGTCCGTACTCCTTCTGGAGCCTCTAGAGAAGAACCCATTTCCTTGCCTTTCTCAGCTTTGAGGCGCTGCCCACATTCCTTGGCTCATGGACCCTTCCAGCAATTGCATCATTCCCCCCCTGCTTCCCTCATTGCATCTTCTTCTCTGACTCTGCCCTCCTGCTCCCTCGCCTCTGTGGTCTCTCATGATTATATTTATCCAGATAATCCAGGCCAATTTCCCCATCTCAAAACCCCTAATGTAATCATATCAGCAAAGCCCAAGAGGCAAAAGACCAGGCAAGGCAGCATTGTCACAGGTTTCGGACATTAGCACTTGGACATGTTTGGGGGCCATTGTTCTGCCTACCACAAGTGCCTTCCATCAGCTGCCGCCTACTCTGCCCCAAGCACTGAGGATACAGCAGCAAAAATGGAGACACAATTCCCGCCTCGTGGAGTTCACATTGCAGCTGGGTCAGGGGAGACAATAAACAACATCCGTACGTGAAATAAATAACATTAGACGATGACTACAGAGAGAGAGTGCATGATCAGGAAAGGGAGTAAGGGAGAGTTGGGCCTGGGGTGGGCTTCCTAAAACTAGGAAGCCCTCCCTGGGAAAGAGACACTGAGGAAAGGGTGTGAAGATGTGGAGGAGGTGAGGGAGAGGCCGTGCTGACATCTGTGGGGAAGAGTGCTCCAGATAGAAGGGACAGCAAATGCAAGGACCCTGTGGCTAGCGTGTACCTGCCACATTCATGGAGCAGAAGGTGCCACGTATGGCTGGAGAAGGTAAGGGGGAGTCAGGAGGGAAACATGGTGTAGGGTCTTCTAGCCTATTGTAAGGGTTGCCTTTTCCTTGGTGTGAGATGGAGCTTCTAGAGGAATTTGTGCAGAGACAGTAACAAGATCCATCTTACCAAAATTCTGCTCAAATGCAAGGGAGAAGCCAGGAGGCTACTGCGGGAATCTGGGCATTAGACAGTTGGTAGCGTGTTCATGGCACTACCAGTGGAGGTGAAGAGAAACGATTTGCTTTTACGATATGACAGGATGTGACATATAGGCTAAGCCAGATTTACAGACAGATTGTTTGTAGGATGTGAGAGAAACTGATAAGTCTAGAATGATTCTAAGGATTTTGGCCTGAGCAGTTGGAAAGATGGAACTGCCATTATTAGAGAAGCAGGTTTTGAAGAGTAGTGGACTTGCAGGGGATAATGAGCTCTGTCCTGGAAATGTGAATTTGGAGATTCTATCAGACGTTCGAGGGGAGCTGATGAATGGGCAGCTGTAAATCCACATCTCGAATTCAGGAAAGAGGGCCAATCACAGATAAAAATGGGGATCAGAGAAATGGCATTTGAAAGCAGGAGATTGAACATCAGGCCACCTGTTGCCAAAGCCAGAGCTTGAACCCAGATCCCCTCGCTCCAGCCCTTCTATGTTGGTGACTTGAGGTGGAAACTGACTATATTCTTTATTCTTTCTTTCATTTATAAAAGAATTAATTTCTATTTTTAATAGAAAGTATTCCATGTTCAGTTTATAGAAAACCAGGTAATCAACATCAAAAACAAAAGACCTAGAAGCTCATTAACTGTAAATAATCACTCTTAACCGTTTGACATATTTCCCTTTCAGGCTCTTGCTGATGTAAAGCATACATTTTTGCATGTTACAAAATGCCCAAAAAGTATTGGTTGGTTTTGCTTTTTTTCCTTTGTAAAGAAATATGGGAAAGAAAATGAAGGGTCCCGTAGGAAGCTCACCTGGTGAATATCCATCCATGAAATTATCACCATCACAAATGCAGGTTTTCTGCCCAGGGATGCTGCATTTTGCAGGATGGCCAGTGCCTCCTCCTGGGCTATGTGGCCACTCGGCTCTGCCATCCGTTGAGCAGACAAGGGAGCCTGGTTTTCTCGTGTGCACCTCTGGCACCTGGTGAATAAATACACAAATGGGCACTTGGTTGGTCTGACTGCCTCACCGCCATGGAGCTTCTACCTTACACTGTAGCTGGGTAAGTCAGAGGCTGTTTCTGTGGCAGCAGGAAATTTATTTCTTTACCTAAACTGTGAGGTTCAGGAAAGGTTATTGAGCACTGGTTTCATGGTGGAAAGAGAACATTGTCTCAGACAAAAGGGAGGGAAGATAACCCTAGGGAATTCATTTTGTCTTTTCAGCTCCCAGAACATCTTATTCAGAGGGGAACTGTCACCTTTCTATTTCAGACCTGGTATGAGGCTCAGAACTAATGGCCTGCCAGCCTTTCGCCTGAATTTCTTTGAAAATGTGAGGCCCAGAGGGAGAGTCCCCAGGGAGCATCTGTTCCAAATACCGAATGGCAAAAGGAACAGAGGGTGTGGGACATAATTTGCTGACCCTGTCTCTTGCTCCCAACACACCTTCCCCACGCCCCGCCCCATCCTCCCAGCTGCTCCCACCAGGACAAGGTGAAATTGTGGCACAACCACTGGGGCCCCAGAGCCAGGGTTTTCATCTCTTATCACAATGTCTTTAGAACATTAAGTGTCATCACTCAGCCCTGCCAAGAACCTGGCATGATGTACTGGTAAAAGCACAGATTGCAGAGGCAGCACACCTGGGCTCAAACCCCACCTGGAATAAGTAACTTCATCTCTCCCAGACTCAGTTTCCACACCTGCAAAATGGGGATGATAATACCCACCTGTTAGGTTTGTGGGGACAAGACTAAACAAAATGTCTGCAAAGCGCCTAGCTCATACAGGGTCACAGCAAACATTCCTTCCCTCCCTTTCACTGAGGCCAGCCGTATACATATAGATTCCCCCTCTGTAGATTCCTCTTGGTGACCTCAGAAGGTCATCTGGTGACACACTTCTCCTTTAGCATCTTCAATGGCGCTCCAGAAAAGGAATCACACGTCATTACCTTGACATTTGCAGTCGATACTAAAATAGATGTGATATGAAGTGCAAAGACTCAAAGTCACAGTTCAGGGCCTGAAAAGGGTTCAAAATAAAAATGACCCGGGGCAAGACATTTAGTTTTGGAAAATGTGAGTAACCTCTTTGGGGGAATATATAGATGCTCTCCAATGTTGCCTCAACAGCAAAAGTCAGTAAGAGGGAGGTGTTTGGGTGGCCTACATATAGAAAAGAAGTTCCTGTCCTGTGGTCTGAGGGGTGTCCTAGGATTAAAACTGCCGCTCTGGTCCAGGTGAGGCTGTCAGAAGAATTGTGCATGTGGGTCCTGGGAGAAACGCCTGAGCCCTGCTATTATGAATGGTTTCCTCAGATAATCTTGCTGAGAGAGTCCTCCCCAGAGGAAATGGGAAAGCATGAGATAAGTAACCTCATCCTTTTCTACTTAGGCATCCTTAAAGACACACAGAGGACAGCAGTGGTGAATAAAAAACAATTTCAATTTAAAGTAGAGATGTAGTTTCAAGGTAATTCCTACAAATGAGTATTAAATGCATGGGGTGTGACAGGTAAGATAAAGGCCAAGTCCTCTGCATGCCATGCTATGTCCTGCATCCTTCCTTTGAATGCTCCCCACCAGCTGTCCTGAACTTTATTCACTTTCTTGAACACATACATGTGTCTCACACTCTGTGCACCTGCACAAAAACCCTTCATTCTTTCTATCTCAGCTCCAGGGGTGAACAGCAGTTGTGTCTAAGGCCAGTCCTGGTGGATCCGTTTCTCACAGAAGTCATTGGTTTGGATGCGGCCTGGAAACACAGTTGTGGAAAAGAGATGGAAGGGAAATGTGCTGGGGGGAGAGAGGATTCAGGAAAGAGATTTCTTCACTGATTAAACAAAAAAGCACATTAAACAAAAAGTTCCTCTTATTCTGCCAGACATTGTCCTGTCTGTGTATGAAGCTGGGAACCATGGCAGCCATTTTGTGACAGGAAGGGTGATAAGCAGATATGATGAGCAGTGCAAAGTGGGAAGATAGAATCTGGGATTTTGACATTGTTTGAGTCACTGGACTAATTAGCCCAGCAGCTGCTGTATCTCAGGACTTCTTGCTAAGTAAGATAATACATTTTCCTTACAGTTGTAGCCATTTTGGATTTTCTATTCATCACTACTAGAAGAATCCTAACTGATACATGACTTGAAGTCAATTTTTAACCACATAAATTTTAATCATATAAATAGTTGCAAGGCTAAATTGTCTCTCTCTGAATTTTCTATTGTGTTTTTTTGGAGGTGGGGGAAATTGAGGGCATAGTGAGAGAGGGAAAGCACAATTTTTCTTGTCTGTCTATAAACTAATGCTAGCATTTACCCAAATGTTTGTTCTGAGGTGATGAAGAGTTATTTTTCTACATTTTATTAGGGTGTGTATACGTGTGTGCTTTAATGGATTTAATAGATATATACAGAACATTTCATTCAAAAAAATTCCAGGAAGTAGGGACTTCAGCAATAGCAGGAAAGAGCTCCTTGAAAGAGATATTCCTTATAGCAGTGCTATCAACCATGGCCAAATTATGGAATGAGCCCAAATGTCCATTGACTGATGAATGGATAGAGAAGATGTGGTGTATGTATACAATGGAATATTACTTGGTCATCAAAAAGAATACAGTCTTGCCATTTGCAACAATGTGGATGGAACTAGAGTGTATTAGCTAAATGAAATAAGTCAGAGAAAGATAAATATCATATGATTTCACTCATATGTGGAATTTAAGAAACAAAACAGTTGAACATAGGGGAAGGGAAGGAAAAATAAAATAAGATGAAAGGGATATTCTTGATAACTCCAGGAACATGCTACTGTGTCTATAAATTGCTTTAAATATTTCATCATAGACCAGGTGTGATTACATATGTGCTAGTTAGTTCAAACACCATCTCTAAATCTATCAGCTGTCCAAATCAAGAATATGTGTTCTATGGATGATCAGCTGGCTTTATATCAGAAGGACCATAACAAGTGCTTCTGAGATCAGTATTTCCATCAATGCTTCAATAATTAGAATAGTGAATGCCAGAAATTGCTTTCCAGAAAAGAAGGAAACATGCCCCTGAAAGTTAATAGCTCTCCCTACAACTGCCTCCAGAGCTCATGGAGAGGACAAAGCTGGCAGCAGAGAAAAACCCTTGAATTCACCTGATATGGACACACCAAATCCATACCTTTGTATAGAACAATTCCTCCTGAAGAAGATCTGAGGGCTGAATGAATGGCTTCTGCACAACAAGTAATAAAGGGAGCACACACAGAAAGGTAGGAGAGACTGAGACACAGTAACAAGAATCCCACCCATGACATGGAAACATGCAGTAGGAAGAGATATCACTGAGGGGCCTCTGTGTAGACTCATCCACCCTGGGGCACAGTGTTTAAAGAATAACTAGACTATAAGTGAAAGAAATCCATTTACTAACCCTAGAGTATCACTAAATGGGCAGGAAAATGCTGCAACTCTCTGCAGGGTCAGAAGCATCAGCACACACCATTTTTTACATTTCCCCTCCACCTTGATGGTGTGGACAAGACCGGGCCCCAGGCATGCTAGCTGGCCTGCTAAGGCCACACCAGTTAGCTCTAGACCCCTAGCCCATATCAGCTAGTCCCCCCAGGTAGACCTGGCATGGCATACCTTGAGCCTGCTGCCTGTGCCTGCCCCAACTCCAACCATCCTGCCAAGGCAGATGCAATGCAGCATGTTCCAGGATCCTTCTGTCCTTGTCCAACCCAGCCATCTTACCAAGGTGACCCAGGCATGGCATACTCCAGAACCTCCTACCCCAGCCTATGCCCAATTCAGCTCCAGCCACCCTATCCAGGTAACCCTTTGACAAGTGTGGCAAGCTCTGGGACAGCTCTTCCATCACATGCCCACACTAATTCTCCCCACCAGGGTTACCACGGTGTGAAGCACTCCAGACCCCCTGGACCACATGTACCCCAGCTCCAGCTGGTCTGCCAAGGTGGCCCTGGCAAAGCACACCCTGGGACACCCTGTCCTGCACCTGCTTCAGCTCCAACCATTCTGCCAAGGCAACCCTAGCATAGTGTACCCAGGGACCCTAGCCTAAGCCTGCTCTAGCTCTGGCCAACCTGCCAAGGTGGCCCCAACATTGCATGTGCTGAAACTCCACTGGTCTGTACCCATTCCAGCTCCAGCCAGCCAGCTAAAGCTTTCAGGTGCACACAATCTACACAGGGGATGCTCCTACACACTGCCACTCCTTCAAAACTAAGAGAAGTAGCTGTTCCACTTAATTCATAGAAACAAACACAGAAAGTCAAACAAAATAAGGAAATAAAAGAATATGTTTAAAAGATGAAAGAACAAAATAAAACACTAGGAAAAAAACTAATGAAACAAAGATACATAATTTACAAGAAATTGTTAAAGTATCTTCTTAAGCGGAAAAGAAAAGACCATAATTAGAAATAAAAAAATAAGTGAAAGAAAACAAATCTCACTGGTAAAGGCAAATATATAGTAAAGGCAGTGGATCAGTCCCTTAAAAAGTTAATATGAAGGTGAAAAGACAAAAATAGTAGTATCAATTACAACTATAATAAATAGTTAAGGGATATACAAAATAAAAAGATGTAAAATATGATGTCAGAAACATAAAAGGTGGGGGGGTGTGGAATGTAGCACTTTTTGAATGCATTTGCACTTACACAACTATTGGCTTAAAACAAACTCCTACATATATAGATCAATGTATATGAACCTCATGGTAACCACAAACCAAAACCCTACATTAGACACTCAGAAAATAAAGAGGAAGAAGCCCAAACAGAACACCACAGAAAGCCATCAAACCACAAGGGAAGAGACTAAGAGAAGAAGAAAGGAACAGAGAAGAACTACAAAAACAAGCAGAAAACAATTAACAAAATGACAGTAAGTACATACCTATCAATAATTACATTAAATATAAATGAACTAAGTATTCCAATCAAAAGACATAGGGTGGCTGAATGGATTTAAAAATAAAAAAAGACCCATCTATGTGCTATCTAGAAGAGATTCACTTCAGATCTAAAGACACACACAGATTGAAAGAAAAGAGATAGAAAAAGATATTCAATATAAATGAAAAGAAAGCTGGAGTAGCAATACTCATATCAGACAAAATAGACTTTAAAACAAAGACATTAACAGAAAACAAGGAGTATTATGTAATGATATAGGGGCCAATTCAAGAAGAGGATATAACATTCATAAATATTTATACCCCCAACTTAGGAGCAATTAAATATAGAAAGCAAATATAAACAGACATAAAGGGAGAAATTGACAGCAATTCAATAATAGTAGGGGACTTTAATGCCCCAATTACATCAATGGACAGATCATCCAGACAAAAAATCAATAAGGAAACATTGACCTTAAATGACACATTAGAGTAGATGGATTTAATAGATATATACAGAACATTTCATTCAAAAACTGCAGAATACATATTCTTATCAAGTGCACATGGAACATTCCCCAGGACAGATCACATGTTAGGCCATAAAATCAATCTCAATAAATTCAGAAGATTGAAATTGCATCAAGCATCTTTTCCAACCACAAGAGTATGAAACTACAAATCAATTAAAAGAAGAAAACTGGAAAAACACAAACATGTGGAGACTAAATAACATGTAACTAAACAATCAAGAGCTCAACAAACAAATTACAGAGGAAATTTAAAAATACCTTGAGACAAATAAAACTGGAAACACAATGTTCCAAAATCTGTGGAATGCAGCAAAAGTAATTCTAAGAGGAAAGTTCATAGTGATACAGGCCTATCTCAACAAGCAAGAAAAATCCCAAATAAGCAATCAAACTTTACATCTAAAAATTTAGAAAAAGAAGAAAAAACAGGGCCTAAAGCTAGCAGAAGGAAGAAAATAATAAAAATCAGACCAGAAACATATTAAATGGAAACTTTAAAAAATAGAAAAGATTGATGAAACTAAAAACTGATTCTTTGAAAAGATAAACAAAATCAATAAACCTCTAGCCACACTCAAACAGAAAGTAAATAAGTACATAAAATCAGAAATGAAAGAAGTTATAACTAACACCACAGAAATACAAAGGATCATAAGAATTTACTATAAACAATACTATGCCAACAAGAAATAAGTAAATTCCTAGAAACATGATCTTCCAAGAATGAATCTTGAAGAAATAGAAAATCTGAATAGACCAACTACTAGAAATGAAATTTAAACAGTAATCAAAAAACTCACAACAAGGGGCACCGGGTGGCCCAGCTGGTTAACCACCCAATCTTGATTTTGGATCAGTTCAGGATCTCAGGCTATGGGATTGAGCCTGGTGCCAGGCTCCATGCTCAGTATGGAGTCTGCTTGAGATTTTTTCTCCCTCTGCTCCTCCCCCTGCTCCCACGCGCGCTCTCTCTCTCTCTCTCCCAAATAAATAAATAAATAAATAAATAAATAAATAAAATCTTTAAAAAAAGAAAGAAATTGCTTTTCAATGATGACACTAGTGACTTATTAATTAACATGATTCATGATTAGAAACGCATTCTCATAGTGAAAATAATGGTATTTAAGATATGCAGGCTGAATAAAGTATTTCAGTGACATTTCCCATCTTGTACAAGAAGTAAGAATCCAGCACCCTGAAGAATTGTTCCTACGTGATCTCATATCCAGCCATTGTTTCAGAGAGTTTCTGGTTGCCAAAGTCAACACTAGCCCTAGCTGAATTTAGCCTCTGGAATATTGGAGTGACCCTCAATTGAACTTTCCAGTGAGGATGTGTCAAAGTAACATATATGGCATAGAGCTGGAACTTCACTGAAATTACACAAGAGGTTTTAGGGACCTTTTTGGCCCCTGCTGCTTGCTAATGAAAGTTTGTGTAATAAACGTCTCCAGGGTGGCAGAGTTTGGTCTGAGACTTGTCTTTATTTTAACAATATTATAAGGGCCCACTGAAAGCTCCCATAACCATCCCTGAGGTTAGTTTGCAATAGGGCACCATAATCAATGCAGTGAGGTTACTTATTGGCCTGTGGGGAGCCAGAACATGACAAAATGTGGTGGATAAAAGAGAAAGAAGATGGTGATGCTGCATGGTAACTACTGGACAGACAGATTTGTAAGCATTTGTGAGGCACCCCTTTAGAGACTCCCAGAAAAAAATAGAAGGTTCTTGGTAAGAAGCTGCTGAGATTTCAGAGTACAGCTGGTTGAGACATGAACCATTTTCGTTTGGGTATAAAGCAAATGTAACTTCAAATGTACCTACTTACAGACTGGAAAAGCCTGGGATATTGGTTATATTATATATATATTATATATATATGTTATATTCACTGATTAAGCATAGTTATATACAATAAATCATTTTAAATGTACAGTGGTTTTGGTATAAGTTATTCTAGGGAAAAAAAAAACAGTTGAGGCAATCCAAGAGTGGAAGTTTTGATCCAAGATATGGCTTCTATAAGGTTTAATGGGGACACAGTCCCTTCTCCTCTACTAACCTTGTCAGTAATTTTATATTCCTATATATATTGCTATATTCTTGGGAAGGGTTGAGGAGTGGAATGGGTGGTAAACATTGACCCAAAGGCTTGTCATGAGAATCCTCCAGCTGATAGTACCAAATAACAATTACTGAGAAGACTGGGAGATTTGGGTGTGACTTGGATTTTCATTTTACTGCAAGAGGCCACTTTGATGGGGTGACTGTTCAGGAACATGGGCACACCACAGAGAGAGAAAATTTAGATGGGGTTTTAAGGTGGGCTCCTCACTACCACAGGTTAACAGGACTTAGCTGACCTTAATTGACTAGAAAACATAATGGAAAGTTGGACTAGTCAATCAGCAAATAGGTATTGCACTCTTGTTAAGTGCTAAGCACCATGCTGGGCATTGTGACCCAGTCCTGCTATGAATAGTCTTGTTAATAGCAAAGATAAAAGATGTTGGTCTTGTTAATAGTGAAGATAAAACATGTTAGTAGGTGCAAATCAAGTAAGGAACAAGGATTATGCCTTTAGGAGTCAGTGTTTGGTCATTCTAGCCAATTTGTTAGTAGCATTAAGTAGAACATCTTTAGGGATAAAACTCCTGAGCCTTGACACACAGTACTCTAGAGGCCCTCCTCCCCTCTTCCTTTCTTCTAGTAATGGAAGATTTTTGAGCATCTGATGTGCCCTCAATACTTGTGCTAGGCTCTGATGATACAGAGATGAAAACACAAGTTATGCCTTTCAGAATTCATAATCTCCTGTGTGGCTATGGAAAGACTGTGGTTAAAAAAAAAAACACTAAACAATTAGCTTGATAAAACAATAAAAACACATCTAGAATAGTGGGGCCACAGGAAATTCAGAGGAGATGATCAAACTCAGAAAATATGATGAGGCTATAAGGACAATCTCCCTGGGGATGTCACTTGAGCCAAGTCTTGAAGTACAAGCCAAGTGGCCAGGGCAAAGGACCAGGATGAAAGACATTTGACTAGTTTGGCAGCATGTGCAAGATTTGTCATTATGACTCTGGGAGGCTGGGTGGGGGTGGGGACACAGCTGGGGTACAGGATGCATTGGGGAAAGGGAATGCAGGGAGAGGGTGGCATCAGAGAAAGTCAAAGCTTTAGGCCAAGCCCAGATCACAGAGGAAACTCAAGTTAACCCTGAAGGTGTTAGTTAAAGGCTTTAAAACAGAGAAGGAACAAAAAATTTTTGTTGGAGGAAGAAGAAGACAGACTGCAGTAGAGAGGAAAGACAGAGACGGCACCATGGCAGGGGTTTACATTGTAATTTTTTTAAAGAGCCCATTCAGGTGTATTTACCCATATCGGTCTACTCCTATAGGTAGTCTATAATTTTTTAAAGGTCTATTTATTTATTTGAGAGAGGAAGAGAGCGAGAGAGTGTGTGCACAAGTGGGGGAAGGGACAGACAGAGAGAAACCTCAAGCAGACTCCCTGCCCAGCATGGAGCCCAGTGTGGGGCTCAGTCCCAGGACCCAGAGACCATGACCTGAGCCAAAACCAAGAGTTGGCCAAGTCGGCAACCCAACTGAGCCACCCAGGCGTCCCTATAAGTAGTCTATAATTGAGACTTTTAAGTTGAAGTCTCATTGCTTTCTAATACTGGTATTTGAATCAAAGAATACCATTTATCATTTCTGGTAAACCATGTTGCTGAGAGACTCCCCACATGTTGCTTCAATAGTCCTTTGATGGGTCTGTGCTTTAAAGAGAACTAAAGAAATCATAGTTCAGCTTTAAGTTCAAATTGATTTGAAGTCCATGATGAAGATAATAATCTTGAAAGCTGGGTTTTGCCAAGTGACAAAAGTTTTCTTCCAAATTCTGAAAATTTCCCTTTAAATAACAAGAAGCAAAGCTTGAATCATAAAGGGAAGAACTTAGATAAAGCACAACATTTGAAAGGTAAAAGGAAGAGAGAGCAAAAGGTCAGATGCTAACGTCCTGGTTTATCTTGTGGGGTGGAAACTTCCAAAAGTGGCATAAGGAGCCCAGTGTGATGTTTTGAGAAACCTGAGAACACAAGAGTTCTATGCCATAGGAGACTGCAGGGCATTCAAAGAAGTCCTAAACTGGACAATGGCCCTGCATCTGATGCCTCAAAAGGAGTGATAGAGCAGCTTCATTCAAGTAGAGATAGTGGTCCCAGTGGACCATAGTCTACATGCCATATGTAGGCCTCCAGGAGGACCCACAAGTACCAGTGGTGGATATGGGATTGCAAAGAGAACTGGTGGAACAAAGGTAGACCTGGGCATTGAGAAGAACAGGCCACCAAGCGCAGGGCCAATTGACTAAAGGTTGTAGCAAAGGCTCTCAGGAACATCAAAATTCTAGCCAGGACCCAGTACTCCTCAGAATCATGGATAGAAATGGCCCAGAGACCCTGCAGGATGAGGGCCATCTCATGAAAGGCAGAGGAAGCCCAGAGTACCTCCCTTTGCTCCCAGGTACCCAAGGAGAGGAGATATACAGCCTGGAGTCAGAATATGAATTAGGATCCACTAGTTACTCTGAATTGACAATTTTAAACTGGAATACATGGAGTTAAATTTAATAAACAATTTTAAGGGGCACCTGGGTGGCTCAGTTGCTAAGCATCTGCCTTCAGCTCAGGGCATGATCCCAGGGTCCTGGGATCGAGCCCCACATCAGGCTCTCTGCTCCACTGGGAGCCTGCTTCTTCCTCTCCCACTCCCCCTGCTTGTGTTTCCTTTCTTGCTGGCTGTCTCTCTCTCTGTCAAATAAATAAAATCTTAAAAAAAAAATAATTTTAAGTGTCTTTGTTAGCATAGGTAAGAAGGGGGACATTCTCTAGCACAATAGGCTCAGTTCCTGAATATAAAGTTAGTTTATTTTTAAAGAGTATTTATTTATTTGAGAGCAAGAGAGGCAGAGAGCAGGGGGAGGGGAAAAGGGAGAGGGAGAGCGAGAAGCTCAAGCAGACTCCCCACTGAGCACGGAGCCTGATGCGGGGCTCTATCTCATACCCCTGAGATCATGACCTGAGCCAAAATCAAGAGTCGGACACTTAACCAAATGAGCCACCCAGGTGCACCATAAAGTTAATTTTTAAAAAAATCTGAGTTGTGCTGGGCAAACTTCTACCCTGCTTCATCCTTGTATCTCACACACACAAATACACACACACATAAATACACACACACACACACACACGCACACACACAAAGGTTTTTGAACTCTTCTCCAACAAAAATTACCATGTCCAAAAATATGCTCCAAATTATCATACAACAGAAGATCCAAGCGAAGGCTGGCTTTCAAATGAAAAGGCTGAGGACTCTCTACTCATAGCATCAGGAGGCAACAGAGTGTATTGGTTAAGACCATGGAGCCTGAAGCATAGCATTCAAACCTTGGTTCCACCACTAACTAGCTGTGACCTTGAGCAAGTTGTTTTTATCTCAGTGCCTCAGTTTCTTCATCAGTAAAATGGAAATAATAATCCTACTCACCTCATAGGCTTGTCATGAATACTGAGTTCATATCTGGAAAGCACTTGGAATAGCTCCTGGCAGCCAAGTGGTGACATGTAAATGTTTAACAAATCAACTTTGGTCTCAGAACCCCCAATGCTTGAGGGAATTGTGACTGAAGGCAGGGTCATGGGTAAGATGGTGATTTAGATTAAGAACTATAAGCTTTTTGTCCAGATTTCTTGTGAAACTGGGCAGTTTCTTTGACTATAACCCTTCTTTTTCCATAAGTCTCTCTCTGTCTATACAGCAGATATAAGACTATTTTGTGTTTCAGACTCCGAAGTACTGTAAAAATTAATGAGGAAGATGTATGTAAAGTGCTTTGGATCCCTTAAAGGAAAAGTAAAGCATACAGAGAAGGTTTTCAGCTATTATTTCTTCAAATACATTTTCTGCCCCCTTTTCTCTCTCTTCTTCTGGAAGATGGCAGTGGACAAGGCTTGCCTTGTCCCACGAATGCAAATCAGTAACTATCAAATCATCCTAAATACTCCAGAAATGGATCTAAAGACTGGCAGAACAAACTCCGCAACTAAGGGTAAAGAAGAGGCCACATTGAAGAAGGTAAGAAGTGTGGACACACAGTTTGGGAGAGAAATGGATCTTGGCCACTATGGTGGGGAGGGAGCTTTGGTCTCAGAGGAGGGCAAGAGACAGACTAGCACACAGGGGAGCACACAGGGAAAAGGAATTCCCATGGCAGTTGGCTTGGAAAGTGAGAAGGCTCAAATTTCATGAGTTCTTGCAACCAGTGGAACTTAAAGCCTGGAGTTTTAAAAATCAGCAGGGTTGGCTCTGGGAGAGCTCAGAGCACATTGGGGCTGTTCTTGGAAAAAAGGCAGGGCAAATAGCCCACGGACATACAGCATGGAAACAGATCTGAAGAGCACGTGGGACACACAGTGGGGAGGTTAATTGCTCAGAGAGAGGCAGCATTCATGAAAACCCATCTGGAAACAAAGGAACTAGCAGTCGCCATTTCCACTCCCCACCCCTTAGCATAAGCACAGAACCACCTGTGGGAACCAGCACAGTGCCCACACTTGCTACCTGACATGCTTACACCAAGCCCCCACACACACTCTGGGGGAACAGCCCCTCCCTGTTATACTTGCCTCAGTACCAGCATGGCGGTCACTCCTCCCCCAGAAAACCCAGCCCAAACCTCTGTTCACATGTGTCTCCCAATGGTGGAATTTTGCAAGGCCTCAGTTCCAGTGGTGGCAACAAGCAGTCTCATTGCACAAGGAGAGCAGAGCATACCTATTTAGAACATGCCACATTCAGGCCAGTGACCAAACACTGCCCACAACAGGCATTGAGAGCCTCTGCAGACAACTGTCCTAAAGGATAAAGAGGCCAGGACAAAACAGCAGAGTGTGCACAGTACACACTGGGGACACTCCCAAAAGCTGAGGCCCTTGGGAACAGGGGACACTACATGGCAGAGCACTGTAAGACCTCTTCTTCATAAAGCCATTACCCTCAAGAACAGGAGACATAGCTGACTTTCCTAACTCACCAAAACAGGCACAGAGACTTAGACAACATGAGAAGACAGAGAAATTTGTCCCAAACGAACAAGGCAACAGCTGGAGATCCAAGCAAAACAGATATAAGTAACATTCCTGATGAAGAACTTAAAGCAATAATCATAAGAATATTCACTGAACTTGAGAAGAGAGTGGAGGACAACAGTGAGATCATTAACACAGAGATAAGGAATAACAGAGCTGAGATAAAGGGCTTAATAAATGAAATGAGAAACACGCTTGATGGAATGAACAGCAGGCTGGAAGAAGTGGATAAATGAATTAATGGTCTAGAAGACAGAATAACAGAAAATAATCAAGCTGAACAAAAGAGAGTAAAAAGAATTATGCATAATGAGAATAGACAAGGGTGCTCAGTGGTAACAGCATTCTTATTATAGGAGTCCCAGAAGAAGACAGAGAAAAGGGGGCAGAAAATTTATTTGAAGAAATAATAGCTGAAAACTTCCCTAATCTGGGGAAGGAAACAAATATCCATATCCAAGAGGCACAGAGAACCCCCCAAAAAATCAACAAAAGCAAATCCACACCAAGACATACCTTAATTAAAATGGCAAAATATTGTGATAAAGAAAAATATTAAAAGCAACTAAACAAAAGAAGACAGTTACATACAAAGGAAACCCCATATAGCTATCAGCAGATTTTTCAGCAGAAACTTTCTAAGCCAGAAAGGAGTTGCATGATATATACAAAGTGCTGAATGGGAAAAACCTGCAGCCAAAAATATTCTTATCATTCCAAATAGAAGGAGAGATAAAGAGTTTCCCAGAAAAATGAAAACTGAAGGAGTTCATAACCATTAAAACAGTCCTACAAGAAATATTAAAGGGGACTCTTTGAGGGGAAAAGAAAGACCAAAAATGACAGTATGAATGACAGAAGATAGAAAACACAAAAGCAGTAAAAATAAATATTTCTATTAAAAAAATCCATCAAGGAACTCACAAAAGAAAGGATATAAAATATGACACCATATACCTAAAATGTGAGGAGGAAAGGAGTAAAGAATGGGTTCAAACTTCAATGAACCTCAACTTAATATAGACTGCTACATGCAGAAGATGTTATATACAAACCCAATGGCAACCACAAATCAAAAATCACTAATAAATATACAAAGAACAAAGAAAAATTCAAATATATCACTAAAAAACACTGGCAAACCATGAAAGAGAAAGATAAGAAAGGATGAGAGAAAATCTCCAGAAAAAAACACAAAACAAGTAACAAAATGGCAATAAATACACATCTATCAATAATTACTTGGAATCTAAAGGGACTAAATGCCCCAATCAAGAGACATAGACTAATGGAATGTATTAAAAAAAAAAAAAAGACCCAATATGCTGCCTACAAAAGACTCATTTTAGACCTAAAGTCACCTGCAGATTGAAAAAGAGGGGATAGAGAAATATTTATCATGAAAATGGATGTCAAAAGAAAGCTAGAGTAGCAATACTTATATCAGACAAAATAGACTTTAAAACAAAGACTGTAGGGGTGCCTGGGTAGCTCAGTTGGTTAAGCATGCTACTCTTGATTTTGACTCAGGTCATGGTCTCAGGGTCATGGGATCAAGCCCTGTGTCAGGCTCTGTACTGACCATGGAGCCTGCTACGGATTCTTTCTCTCCCTCTCCCTTTGCCTCTCCCTGCCCTCTCAAAAAAAATTAAAAATAAAATAAAACAAAGATGTTAACAAGAGACAAAGAAGGACACATGTAATAATAATGGGAACAATCCAACAAGAAAATATAACAATTTTAGTATTTATGCATCCAACCTGGGAGCACCCAAATATATAAGACAGTTAATAACAAACATAAAGGAACTAATTGATAATAATACAATAATAGTTGGGGACTTTAACACCCCACTCACATCAGTGGACAGATCACCTAAACAGAACATCAAGAAGGAAAAAATGGCTTTGAATGACACACTGGACCAGATGGACTTAACAGATATATTCAGAACATTCCAACCTAAAACAGCAAAATACACATTCTTTTCAAGTGCACAAGGAACATTCTCCAGAATAGATCACATATTAGGCCATAAAACAAGCCTCAACTAATTCAAAAAGATTAAAGTTATACCATGCCATCTTTTCTAACCATAATGCTATGAAATTAGAAGTCAACCACAGGAAAAAATCTGAAAAGGCCACAAATACATGGAAGTTTAATAACATGTTACTAAACAATGAATGGGTCATGATACCAGGAAAACAAAGAAGAAATAAAGAAGTATACAGAAACAAATGAAAATGAAACTACAACATTTCAAAACTGTTGGGATACAGCAAAAGCTGTTTTAAGAGGGACATTTATAGAAATAGGCCTACCTTGAGAAGCAAGAAAAATCTCAAATAAACAACCTAACTTTACACTTAAAGGAGCTAGATGACAAACAACAAACAAAACCTAAAAGCAGCAAAAGGAAGGAAAAAATAGAGATTAGAGCAGAAATAAACGAAATAGAAACCTAAAAAACAACAGATCAATAAAACCAGGAGCTGGTTCTTTGAAAAAACCAATAAAATTGATAAATCTCTAGCCAGACTTATCAAGAAAAAAGAGAAAGGACCCAAACAAAATCACAAATCTGAGAGGAGAAATAACAAGCATCGCAGAAATACAATTATTAGTGAATTTTATTAAAAACTATATGCCAACAAATTGAACAACCTAGAAGTGGATAAATTCCTAAAAACATATAAACTACCAAAACTAAAATGGAAGAAAGAGAAAATTTGAATGGAAAACCAGCAAGGAAATTGAATCAGTAATCAAAAAACTCCCAACAAACAAAAGTCCAGGACCAGATGGCTTCATGGGCAAATTCTACCATAGAGTTAATACCTATTCTTCTCAAACTATTCCAAAATATAGAAAAGGAAGGAAAACTTCCAAATTTGTTCTTTGAGGCCAGCATTACCCTAATACCAAAACCAGACAAAGACACCACTAAAATAGAGAACTATAGACCAGTATCCCTAATGAACATAGATGTAAAATCCTCAACAAAATACTAGCAAACTGAATCCAACAATACATTTTAAAAAATTATTCATTCCATTCACATGGGATTTATTCCTGGGTTTCAAACGTGGTTCACATACTCGCAAATCAATCAACGTGATACATCATCACATCAATAAGAGGAAGTATAAGAACCATATGATCATTTCAATAGATGCAGAAAAAGCATTTGACAAAGAAGTACATCTGTTCATAACAAAAACCCTCAAAAAGTATGTTTAGAGGGAATATACCTCATCATAATAAAGGCCTTATATGAAAAACCCACAGCTAACATCATCCTCAATGGGGAAAAACTGAGTCTTTCCTCCAAGGTCAGGAAGAAGGATGCCCACTCTCACCATTCATTCAACATAGTCCTGGAAGTCCTAGCCACAGCAATCAGACAACAAAGAAATCAAAGGCATCCAAATTGATAAGGAACAAGTAAAACTTTCACTGTTTGCAGATGACATGATACTATATAGAGCAAACCAAATGACTCCATTAAGACTCCAGTTGCCAGAACTGATAAATGAATTCAGTAAAATTTCAGGATACAAAATCGATTTCGAGAAATCTGTTCCATTTCTATACACCAATAATAAAGCAGCAGAAAGAGAAATTAAAGAATCAATCCCATTTATAATTGCACCAAAAACCATAAGATACCTAGGAAAAAATTGAACCAAAGAGGTAAAAGAATTGTACTCTGAAAACTATAAAACAGTGATGAAAAATCTTGAAGATGACACAAAGAAATGGAAAGATATTTCATGCTCATGGATTGGAAGAACAAATACTGTTAAAATGTCTATACTACCCGAAACAATCTATGCACTTAATGCAATCCTTATCAGGGGCGCCTGGGTGGCACAGCAGTTAAGCGCCTGCCTTCGGCTCAGGGCGTGATCCCGGTGTTATGGGATCGAGCCCCACATCAGGCTCCTCCACTATGAGCCTGCTTCTTCCTCTCCCACTCCCCCTGCTTGTGTTCCCTCTCTCGCTGGCTATCTCTGTTAAATAAATAAATAAAATCTTAAAAAAAAATGCAATCCTTATCAAAATACTAATAGCACTTTTCACAGAACTAGAACAAACAATCCTAAAATGTGTATGGAACTGCAAAAGACCCTGAATAGCCAAGGCAATCTTGACGAACAGCAAAGCTGGAGGAATCACAATTCTGGACTTCAAGTTATATTTCAAAGCTGTCGTAATCAAAACAGTATGAAACTGGCACAAAAACAGACACATAGATCAATGGAACAGAACAGAAAACCCAGAAATGAACCCACAATTAAATGGTCAATTAATTTTCGACAAAGCAGGAAAGAATATCCAGTGGGAAAAAGACAGTGTCTTCAACAAATGGTGTTGGGAAAACCGGACAGCAACATGCAAAAGAGTGAAACTGGACCACATTTTCTTTCTTTCTTTTCTTTCTTTCTTTCTTTCTTTCTTTCTTTCTTTCTTTTTTCAAAGTAGGGGGAGGAGAAGAGGAAGAAAGAGAGAATCTTAAGGAGGCTCCATGCCCAATGCAGAGCTCGATGCAGGGATCAATCTCACCACCCTGAGATCATGACCTGAGCCAAAATCAAGAGTTGGATGCTTAACTGACCGAGCCACCCAGGCGCCCCAGACCACTTTCTTCCATCATACACAAAAATAAATTCAAAATGTATTAAAGACCTAAATGTGAGACTTAAAGCCATAAAAATTCTGGAAAGAGCACAAGAAGTAATTTCTCTGACATTGGCTATAACAACTTTTTTCTACATAGGGCCCCTGAGGCAAGAGAAACAAAGTCTAAAACTATTAGGACCACATCAAAATAAAAAGTTTCTGCACAACGAAGGAAACAATCAACAAAACTAAAAGGCAATCTATGAAATGGAAGAAGATATCAGCAAATGACATATCTGATAAAGGGCTAGTATCCAAAATATGTGAAGAACTTATAAAACTCAACACCCAAAAAAAAATTATCCAATTAAGAAATAGGCAGAACATATGAATAGACATTTCTCCAACGAGGACATCCAGATGGCCAACAGACCCATGAAAAGCTCATCATCACTTAACATCAGGGAAATGCAAATCAAAACTTACAATGAGCTATCACCTCACACCTGTCAGAATGCCTAAAATCAACAACACAAGAAACAACAGTTGTTGGCGAGGATGTGGAGAAAGCCGAATCCTCTTGCACTGTTATGAGGAATGCTAACTGATGTAGCCACTGTGGAAAACAGTATGGCGTTTCCTCAAAAAGTTAAAAATAGAATTACCCTATGATCCGGCAATGACACTACTGAATTTTTACCCAAAGAACACAAAAACACTAATTCAAGGGGATACATGCACCCCTATGTTTATACCAGTATTATTTACAATAGCCAATATATGGAAGCAGCCCAAACGTCCATCAATTGATGAATAGATAAAGAAGTGCTATGTACATACAATGGAATATTATTCAGCCATCAAAAAGAATGAAATCTTGCCATTTGCAACAACATAGATGGAGCTAGACAGCATAATGCTAAGTAAAATACGTCAGTAAGAGAAAGGAAAATATCATACGATTTCACTCATGTGGAGTTTAAGAAACAAAACAAATGAGCAAAAGGGGAAAAAAAGAGAGACAAAACAAGAAACAGACTCTTAATTATAGAGAACAAACTGATGGTTACCAGAGAGGGGAGGGTGGGGGGATGGGTGAAATAGATGATGGGGATTAAGGAGTGCACTTGTGATGAGTACTGGGTAATTAAAATAAAAACTTAAAAAAAAAAAGAAGAAACGTATAGTGTATTATCTCAAAAAATAAAGAAAAAGAAATATAATTTTTGAGACACTTTTTCACAATCTTTAACATTCAACTGTTTCATCATTGTTGTCTTTCTTATACCATTCTCTATTTATTTCCCAGCTAAAAAAAGGAGAGGGAATAGCAATCAGAAATACAGTATGCTTCATGAAATGTTTGGCATTTAAATCTCTTATAAAATTTAGAACTGAATGGCCTATAGTATGCTTTTGATACATGTGCTGGTAGATTTTTTTAAATATATATTTTATCACAATGGTAGCATTTAACACATGAAAGGAATTTCTCTTAGACCTGAATCCAAAAAATTAATCTGATGTCTATCTAAAAATAGAGATGGTTTTTCTTCTATGTCCTTTTCTCTATTTTTAAAAGCCCACTACTTATTCATTCACCTTTCCCAGATGTTGGCTGGGAAATCTGACTCTTTTTTTTGTTGTTGTTTTATGTGGGGTTTTTTGCAGCCTCAGTGGAAGAACTCATAGATACCCAAAAGTGTTGATAATACCAAAGGTGCAAATTACATCAAAATCTCATGGAATTAAAGAATTCAAGTATCTGTTGTTGCCACTTCATCTTCCATTATTAAATGCATAGAAATCACAAGGTGTGTACCTGTGAGAATTTCATAAATTAGCAAACATCCAAAATGTAGTACTAATGGGAATGACATTTAGGCTTTAAGGCAGAGCTAAATTCAGGTTTCTGAAAGGTTGGTCAGCTGCTCTGTGCAGATGTTGTTTTTATCTAGTGTTATGATCATTTCATCATATAAGCAGGTTTCTTGGAAGTGGCAAGAAAGTTGGGGCTTGAGACATTTTTAGAAGAAGTAGTTCCTATGATCCTCCTAGATGCACATATGAATTCCAGTCCCATGATCTAAAGCAGTGCTTTTCAAACCGGGTCATGATCCATTCATTGGCATGGAAATCACCTGATGAATCAAAGCCAATATTTTAAAAAGTAGAAGATAATAGAAAAACATCATGGTCATGTATTATATGTTGAAAGAGGAAGCTTTGTTTCAATGTGTGTGTGTGTGTGTGTGTGTGTGTGTGTGTGTGTGTGTGTGTGTGCTGGGTTACAATACAAAATGTATTTTGGGGGTGAGTCAACAAAATACATTTGAAAGCCACAGATATAATATTACTAATGCATATTTCCCAGCCAATATAAACTGCAGATAAGAGGAAATTAGTACAAACTTAATGGAAAATAATATTTCAGAAAGTCTCATAAACCTTGAAATTATCCACAACCTCTAAATCAGTTATTCCACTTTTGGCTATCCATCTTAAGGAAATAATCCAAATTTCAGACAAAGATTTTTACATAAGAATATTCACCACACTATTACTCATTGTATTAGAAACCCCAAACAGTTGCAGTGCTCAATAACATAGCAACATTAAGTTCGTTTTAGAACATGAAACTAATCAAGCATTACATCATCATTTAAGCATTATTTTTAGAGGATTTATAATGATGTGGGAAATGCTTATGACATAATAGTAACTAGAAAGGATTCAAAATGCTTATACTCCATAACCTTAACAATTGCAAAAACTTGTCAGAAGAAAAACTCTGAAGTAGTGGTGTTCTGACTGATTATGCTTTTCACTGTTTTTCTATATTTTTCAAGATTTTTTTTTTAAAGATTTTATTTATTTATTCGACAGAGATAGAGACAGCCAGCGAGAGAGGGAACACAAGCAGGGGGAGTGGGAGAGGAAGGAACAGGCTCATAGCGGAGGAGCCTGACGTGAGGCTCGATCCCACAACGCCGGGATCACGCCCTGAGCCGAAGGCAGACGCTTAACCGCTGTGCCACCCAGGCGCCCCTATATTTTTCAAGATTTTTACAGTGCAAATATGATGTATCTATTGTCTAGGGTAAAGAGTGTTTCTTAAAAAAAAAAAAAAAAGACCCCTCCCCCACCAGGATAGCCAAGTAATAATGTGATGTTTGTCATTGTTTGCTTTTGCAAAGATGCCACCTTGGTTGACTCCCCGCCTTGGGCCAGGGAGAGTAAGATTTCCCTTCTTTTAAATGCATATTCATAATGTGATGATTTTCAAGGATCTGTTTCATATTCTTCCTGAGTGATTCACACCAAAGCAACAGCACCAGGGTCAGGGTTTTAGGCCTCCCAAGCAGAGTGTCCCATAGGTGCTCTTTTCCTATCCCCAAGACCCGTGTGTTAGTTTCTTACCACTACTGTAACTTATCTTACAGTTCTTGAGGACGGGAATCCAAGATGGCTCTCACTGGGCTAAAATTAAGGTGTCGCTAGGCCTCAGGTCCTTCTGAAGATTCTAGGGGAGAATCTGTTTCCATGCATTTTCCAGCCTCTAGAAGCCACTTGCACCCATGGCCCTTCCTTCATCTTCAAAGCCAGCAGCTTAGCATCTTGAACTCTCTCTGCTTCCATTTCCACATCCCCTTCTCTGACTCTGACCCTCCTGCCTCCCTCTTAAGAAGGACCCTTCAGTTACAATGAGTCCATCTGGATAATCCAGGCTAACTCCCCATTTCAATATCCTTAAAATAATTAATGACATCTGCAAAGTCCCTTTTGCATTGTAAGTCACATATTCACAAGCTCTGAGGATTAGGACATGGACCCCTCTTTAGGGGGACCATTATCCTGTCTACCACAACCAGGCTTGATAGAGCAGCTTGAAACTGGGAGTTCATTTCTCTTGCATTACGGAGTGGTCTGAAAACTGCACTGTGCCCAGTTAGGGGTCACAAATGAGCACGGACCTGTGACTTTCCACTAGGGGGCAACATCCAGTAGGAACAGGATCTTCACTCAGTCATAGACACTCACCAAAGGTTGAGGGAAAAGATGGTTTCAAGGTTTCCTGTTAGGATGCAAGTCTACCACATCACAAAAATGTAGTCAAGGTGCACCAGCATGCATAAATAGATGCTAGAGGATTTGCAGTTGCAATCATAATCCCTTCCTATCGTTACCTCTTGGGCTATAACTGTGTAGAAGGCAAATGAGCCAGAGGAGGGAGATTGAAGGCTCAAAAACTTCAGAGGTTATTCTAACTTGCTTTTGTTTTTATTTTAGAACTTTCTATGTTTCTTAAGTAATACCTCATTGTTAAAAAAAAATGGAAAGTACAGTTAAGCAACAATAAAAATATTGTTTTTATGTCACTTTTGGCTCTTCAAAGCCAAATACAAAACAACTAAGTCTCGGCGTTTTAATTTTTAAAGACCCTTTTACTGAGTTGTAGATTTAGAAAATTAAAATTCATTTAAGCCACTAAATTAAACCTCAAAGCAATAAGAACAGTTGGTTATTAGCTTAACTATCTTCAAACCTACTGTGTTTGGTCTGTCTTAAACTCAATAGCATGCTATTTTTTAAAAATTAACTTCACTGAAATTAATTTAGAGTCATGGTATTCTCCAGGTTTGAGTAGACCCCTCTGTCCTGCAGCTTTTCTTTTATAGATCCCAGTTTGTGTTTTCTCTGCTTTTTTCAAAGCTGGTAAATGAAATAAAATGCCAGCATTCATAAGCCAATGAGACTTTCCTTTAATTCCTCATTGTGGACAATGAAGAAATTTGATTCTTTCCTGTCCCTTCCTTTAAGCTTTTTCTTCTCAAGATATTATCCTGCCTCAAAAATTCCAGCTTCCTCCCCACTTGCCTAATTTCTGCCCGCCCTCTCAAAGCTCGGCTCAAACACCACCTCTTCCATTGAGCCTGAGAGAACGCAGAGGCCAACGCTGATGTCTCCCCTCTCCGAGTTTGAAGGCAGACACTTAACCGACTGAGCCACCCAGGCGTCCCACCCCTTGGATATTTTTATTAGTAAAAGTAATGAGTATTCTTACTGGAAAAAGTCAGCAACTCAACCTGTAATTTCCACACTTCTGATTCCATTTTCAGTATTATTGATGAGTTTTGAAGCTGAATATTATTAACCGCATTTTACAGATGGGAAAAGTGAGTCTCAGACATGTTAAGTGCTAGTAGGGTCACAGAGCTAGTAGGTGGAAAACTGGGATTTAGAATCAAATCTTTCTAGCTCTAACAACTGTGAGGGAACTACCAAGCAAACTGGGGGATCTGGAGAAGAACCCCCAAGTAACAAGTAGCACATGCTCTGTTGGCAGAGTCAAGAAGGGCTGCACATGCCACAATGATGAAACTGTGCTTTTCTCATTGGTGATGCACAAGGTGGGGGATGTGAGCCTACTGGCCTTTTAGGAAGGTCTTTCTGGTGACAGTGTGTAGGGTAGAAGGTCAGAAACCAGAACTTGGAACAGGGCAATGGGAAGGACTGACAAATACTCATGATACTGGTGGACAGAGTGAGGGACTTGATGACAGATCTATTGTGGGGAATGAGGGACAAGTTAAAGTTTAAAGTTAATTAAGTTAAAGGAAATGTCCTTAGGGCGAACAAGAAGGTCAACTGGCCTAGGCCCTACCTTAATGGCCTGGAGAGGAGGGGTGGGAGTTCTGGGGGGCAGGCAGAACCTTCCACAGTGGGTTACTTGAGAGAACTGAGGTTCAGGATCCGTATCCACAAGCTGACCCCACGAGGGCAGCCCAAAGAGCATCTCTGCCATCCCTTCCCATTGGCTACACCCCATTTCCTGTGATTTCCTGCCCCTCTGAGTCTCATTTAATCCATTTCACTTGGATAAATAGAATCCAGTTGATGGTTTCTCAGACCCACTCTTGACAGAAGATGCACATTACCTTTGGCAAGCAACATTCAAAAGTTCCAGACTCCCATGCCTCAGTGGCCAGGTACATAAGGGAAATGTGTGAAGCAGTCAGCTATAAACCAGAAGTGGTGGAGAACGTGGCAAGCTCAAGAACACTTTTCTGCAAGCCTAATCATTGCAGATGATTTAGAAAATTGAAGAATTTTCTTTAACAAGAAATTTTTTAACAAGAAATTAGAATTTCTTGTTTTCTTTGAACAACCATGCCGGTCAAACAAAACAGTCAAGCCTCATTGTTTGGGGATACTGAATATGCAAATTTGCCTACTCACTGAAATATATTTATAACCCTAAAATCAATACTTACAGCAACTTTTGTAGTCACTTGTGGACATGCACAGAGCAGTGAAAAATCTGAGTCTCCTGGCACACATGTTCCCTGCTGACACTGAACAAGCCAACGCTCTGCGCCTTCTTGTCTCAGCTCTCACACCGTTACGAAGTGTTCATCTCCCTGGTCTATTTAGTGCCACATTTTTCTCATTTTTGTGCTTTTTTTTTTTTTGCTGGTGTTTTGCTGTTTAAAATGGCCCCCAAGTGTAGTGTTGAAAAGCTGTCTACTGTTCCTCAGTGCAAGAAGGCTGTGATGTGTGTTAGGGAGAAAACACATGCGTTAGAGAAGCTTCGTTCAGACATGAGCTAGAGTGCTATTGGCCATGAGTTCAAAGCTAATGAATCAGCCATACATATTAAATAAGGGGTCTTTAAAGATTTTATTTACTTACTTGAGAGAGAGAGACGAGAGAACATGAGCAGGGGGAGGGTAAGAGGGAGAAACAGACTCCCCACTGAGCAGGGAGCCCAATGAGGGGCTCCATCCCAGGACCCTGAGATCATGACCTGAGCTGAAGGCTGATGCTTAACTGAGTGTGCACCCCAAATAAGGGGTCTTTGAACAGAAACACACATTAAACAAGGTTATGTATTGACTGGTTGACAAAAATGGTGTGACCAGCGGCTCACAGAGATCTAAACCTGTATTTCCCCTGCAAGCAATGGCTCAGTTTCTGATGCAACTTTAAAGAATGGAGCTACCAATACTCATGAGTATCATCTGTGAGAGCCCTTCATTCTGCTCTCAGTTTGGGAGCTCCTATTCTATGACTTTCTCCTAATTCTCAAAGTTCTCAGAGTTCTCAGTCATAGACCTTCTAAGGTATGGTGGGTTGTCACCTGGGACTCTAATAAAGTACTAGAGTTTGTGTATGATTTTTTAATTATTAAGAAAAATTTGAAGTTATCTCTATAATAATATCACTTACATTCTGGATGCTTTCCAGAATGAGAAGATGTACCAGTCACATCCCCCACCCTCTAAAAAAAAAAAACTGTGGAGACAGCTTAAAGATCTCCTGCCAGCGCTTCCCATTGACCAAACCCAACTGGAAACCAGCTGACAAAGGAGCCTGGGGTCAACTTCTAAAGCAAAGAGAAGAACAAAGAATGGGTCTGGGGGAGGGGGTAAGTGGAGAATTAAACCAGCATGGGGAGCCAGATATTAATAAGGCAATCCTATAATTAATGTATAGATACACACTAAATGCACTAAACACAAAGAACTTGGTGTGCTGACAGCTCAGGACACAGGAGCATGACCCAGACAGGAAGTGAGGGGGGACTCCCCAAGATAAAGCTTAAGTATAGTTTGAGCTGAGATCCGAAAGGTGAGTAAGGGACAAGCACCCTAGTTAGAGGCAACAGTTGTGCAAGGCCCTTAAAAGGCAGGGAACAGAGTGCTCACAAGGCTGTTGGTAAGATGTAAAATCAGTAAAATTCTGAGAGGTAATTTGTCAGTTGCTATAAATTTTTTAATGTGCATACACTTCAACCCACAAATCTTGTTTAGGTTTCTATCGTAGAAGAACTACTTGCACATAGGCACAGAATAGCATTTAACCCGATGTTGAGGACAGCAGTATATTATAACCAAATTCCAGAAACAGACTAAGTGCCCATAAACAAGGGAATGGTGAAATAAACTATAGAACATCCATCTTATGACATACCAGACAGCAATTAAAAGGTAGTTTGGAAATATTTAGACTTAATGGTTAAGGAGGGGGAAAAAAGAGAATTTGAAAACAATATAAATAGCATGATATATTTATGTAAAAAGAACTATATAATACATATACAAATATAATAGCAAACATAATAGCATTGGGAAAGTCTGAATGGATATACCCCATACCAACAAGGGGATTATCTCTGGAGTGGGGGCAAGAAAGAATAATTTTTTTCTTTTTTTTAAAGATTTTATTTATTTATTCAAGAGAGAGAGCAAGCAGGGGAAGGAGCAGAGGGAGAGAATCTCAAGCAGACTCCGCACTGGGTGCAGAGCCTGACGTGGGACTGGATCTCAAGACCCTGAGGTCACAACCTGAGCCAAAACCAAGAGTCAGATGCTTAACTGACTGAACCACCCATGGAACCTGTCTTTTTTATTTTTTAATCTACCTATCAACTTCTCAATCATTTGAAACTTTATAAAGACAATCTGTGTATAATTAAAATAAGTATATATTAAATTAGTATATATGAAAAAAAGAGAAAAGGAGTTTTTGTTTTTGTTTTTTTACTCAAACACTGCTAGTATCTATCAGTTTCACCCTGGAAAAGATAAGCTTTCATAGAATAATTACTTTCTGAAGTTCATCTTAGTCTTCAAAGATCCTTTAGGCCAGTCATTTTCAACCTTGGCTGCACATAGAAGGCTTTAACCCAGTGAGTTTCTTAAAAATTCTGATGCTCAGGTCCCAGATCCAGAGATTCTGAGTTAATTGGTCATGGTGGGGTCTGGGCATGGGAATTTCTTAAAGCTCCTCTAGTAGTTCCACTGTGCAGCCAAGGCTGAGAAACACCACTCTGTGACATCTTTATCCTACGGGTTCTTAGAGTCAAAACCTGCCTAAGAGGTTTAGTCATGTGGGAACTGGCACTCTCTGGCACAAACTAGCAGCTGGAAAGGATATTGCTAAAGCTGTCATCACCCCACCCTATGAGTTATTACTGAGGCCAGCAAGCACGCGCCTTGGCCTTGGTGTTGAGAAGTTACCACTGACCACCATAAGACTATGAAAGACGCACAGGCAAGTAAAGAACTTTGAAGACAAACATAATTACAGACACCTTTACTCGTGTAGCTATTTACTGAGCACCTACTATGTTCTTGGTCCTTTGGAACATGCTCAACGAGAGGTGAGAGGGTCAAGAGATTTTTTTTAGAGCAAAGGAAGCTTCAGGTGTCTTTGAAACTGTGTTTACAAAGTGGACAGGATACTTATTTTAGCTCCCATCTTTTGTTCTTTTCTTATTGCTGGGACCTCAATGCGCGTCAAGGAAGAACTTAAGGTCTTTAGCTCCAGTGATTTTTATTTTGTATTTTTATTTTGCAGTTAACTGTCCCTTTAAGAAGGTTTAGTCAAAGTGGGCTGAGTCTGTGGGAAATTTAAAAGAGAAACTAACATCTGTATGCTCTCTATTCTAAGAAATGTGAAGATGGGGAAGGTGGGTCACCCATGGGTGACCAATTGTCCCTGTGTGCCTGGTTTTATGGATTGAATGTTAGTGTACCCCTGAAATGCATGTGTTGAAACTCTAACCCTGTGAGAGGTAACTAGGTTTAGAAGAGGTCATGAGGGTGTCGTCTTTGTGAAGGCACCAGTGCCCTTATAAGAGATCAGAAATCTTTGCTCTCTCACACATGTGCTCATTCTCTCTCCCTCTCTCTGCCCAGTGAGAACTCAGCAAGAAGGTAGCTGTCTAATGATCCAGGGAGAGGGTGCTCATTGCAACCCAACCCTGCTGGCAATTTGATCTTTGATTCCCCAGCCTCCAGAACGGTGAGAAATAAATGTCTATGGTTTAAGCCCCTCAGTCAATGGCATTTTCTACAGCAGCCTGAGCTGCTTAAGACAGGCACCCAGGATGCAGGACTTTCACTTTTAAAACAAGGACAGTCTTGGGGCGCCTGGGTGGCTCAGTCGGTTAAGCATCTGCCTTCAGCTCAGGCCCTGATCCCAGGGTTCTGGGATCAAGTACCACGTGGGGCTTCCTGCTCAGTGGGGAACCATCTTCTCCCTCTCCCTCTGCCTCTCCATCCTGCTTGTGCCCTCTCTCGGGCTGTCTCTCTCTCTCTCTCTCTCTCAAATAAATAAATAAATAAATATAATCTTTTTTAAAAAATTAAAAATAAAGCAAGGATAGTCCTGGGCTTAGGACTGAGAGGTTTCCTGGGACTTGCACTTTCAGTGCCAACACCAGGAAAGTCCAAGTAAGCCAGGATATGGTAGTCACCCCAGTCACCAGATACAACACTCCTCTTTCCAAATGAAGCTTTTCTCCCTTTATTGGACAAGGGCAGAATTGTTGGCAGCTCTGCTCCGGAAGGGATCCCAGATTCCATCACCCCTGTGATTTGGCCCCTGGGTGGAGGAATCTGCAAACAAAAATGAATCCTCCCTTGTCACGGGACATGCTGCTTTCAGAAAACTAGAGTGGAAGGCTCTTTCATGAGTAAAACCTCCATCACTTTCAGGACCAGTCTGATTGAGGAAATGGCTTAGTGAGGTATATGTTAGGGGCGCCTGACATTGTATTTATTTTCTATTAATAAATCCAGGCTTCTTTCAGGGCACCAATGTAAGCTTGATTAAAGTTCCTTTTCAAGGGATTCCTGGGTGGCTCGGTTGGTTGGTTGGGCGTCTGCCTTCGGCTCAGGTCATGATCCCAGGGTCCTGAAATCAAGTTCTGCATCGGGTGGGGAGCCTGCTTCTCCCTCTCCCTGCCACTCCCCCTGCTGGTGCTTTCTCTCACTCTCTCTCTCTAATAAATAAATAAAATCTTTTTTAAAAAAAAGTTCCCTTTCAAATGATCCCAGAGTGGTAGCTTCTTTGCCTGTTATTCAAAGTCAAGTGTGGCTCATTGTCAAATGGTTGCCAGGAGATAGCATAAGAGCCAATTCCCCACCTCCTCTGCCATGGCAACGAACCCTTATTTCCTAATCCGGCTTCTTTTTGCAGGAGTCTAGATTTCTGAGAGTAGTATGCTACCCTTGATGATTTAGTTAGTCTTGCAGACAGAAACCAGCCCTTCTAACCTTCCTTCCGCACAGAGACCTCCTCATGTGGTAGCAGCCTGCTGCTGACTTTTCTTTTGTGATCGTGTGCTGTAGCTGCTATCAGTCTTTCTTATTATCTCAAGGCCTCAGTGAGACACTTCTGGAAGCAGAAATACACTTTGAACCCTTAAAAATACAATAGTTCACTTAAATGGTGACTTCACAAACAGGAGGCAAGGTCTTCATAACATTTTCTTAAGAGCAGAAAGTGTGTTGAACACAAAGTTGATGGAAATGAGGCTCATTAAGTGCCTCAGTTTACCCATCTGTAAAATGGGGATATATTTCCTTGTAGGTTTTTGTGAGGATGAAACAAGCTAGTGTATGTAAAGCTCTTAGAACAGTGCCTGGCACACAGTAAGTGCTCAATAAACGTTAGCTAGTATATCATTGTAAGATTTGTTCCCATCTGTTTTTACTGGGAACTTCAACCAAATATATAGACAAAAGAACTAAATGCGAATTGTTAGTCAGGACTGTTTTGTTTGTAAGTGATTACTCAAGTTAGCCTATGTAAAAAGGTTATCATACTAACGTGGTTTGAAGTGGTGGGGTTTGGAGTTGACAGCCAAGAAAATTCTGGAGACATCTTTGGTGCAAAAAGGTGGTTTTATTAAAGCACAGGAATAGGCCCTGTGGGCAGAAAGAGCTCCACTGGGGTTATGAGGAGTGACTGATTATATAAGATTTTCTATCCTATGGAGGGGAGGGTGCTGTTAGGGCTCCAGGAAATTGAGTCTTTAGGTTTCTGGAGATTGCTTTTTTCCTTGTAAATCATGAAGACAGTTCCAAACTGATGGAGACTTATGTGTGACTGTGATCTGTATCAGTTAACCATTTGTTTTTCCCTTTCCTTTGTTCTAGGGCAGCCAGGAGTGCCTGAGGAATGTCAAACAGATGCCACCCAGGGTGTCAGCTTGTCACTTTGCCCTTAGCTTGCCTTCTGCTCCCTCATCAGTATTGGCTCCAAGGGCATGCATGCATTCATTCATTTATTCCTCTCTTACTCTCTGCTTGGTATGAGGGACACAGTGATCAAAGACACCACTTCCTGCCCCCAAGAAGTTCCTAGATTACTGGAGAGAGACAAAAAAGAACCCAGACAATGACAAGATGATAAGGGCTATGATATACAATTCTTGCATGGGGTGATATGGGACACAAAAGAGCGTTGTGTGGGGGCTGTGGGAGGCTGCCAGTATTTACCTGTCTATATCTCCCCACTAGACTCTAAAACCCTTGAGGGCAGGGATTGTGTATTTTCATCTTCAATTTCCTCAGACCAAGGGAGGATGCGGGGAGAGTAACACTGAAGCAAATCCAGTGGAGGCTAAAGCTTACATCATTTGGAGGCTCTCTTCAAGAAAATACAGAATTTCAAATGCATAATTAGATATAAGGAAGACTATGTATTTAAAATGAGAAAAGAAATCAGAACAAACTACTTTTCCTTTAATATGAGGTCTCTTTAGACAATTTATCAAAAATGCTTATAGAGAAATACTTTCCATTTGCTAGCTGGTTTTGCTTCCCTACACTGCATACTTCACGACTTCCAGCAGCAATCAGCAATCAGGGCCCCATGTGAATGAGGAGCCTTCAGGCTTCGATTTCAAGAGCTTCAGGATAAATCCTTTTTTTTTTTTTTAAGATTTTATTTATTTATTTGAGAGAGCAAGAGAGCACAAGCAGGGGTAAGGTGCAGAGGGAGAGGGAGAAGCAGGACTCGATCCCAGGACCCTGGGATCATGACCTGAGCTGAAGGCAGACGTTTAACTGACTGAACCACCCAGGTGCCCCAATAAATCCATTTTTGACGGAGCATTTCTTCCCCTGATCCCTCCACTAAAGGTCACAGCTCCACACAGCTCCTTCTGCCTCTGGGTTCTGGGAACTACTCCTTCCCCTATCTCTTCAGGCCTAAGAGAAGTAGCTACACCCCACTGTTTCCAGCTTTGGCGTATTACACAATCCCAGTAGCTTCCCTACTCTCTGCTCACTACTTTGTAAACAGTCCCTTAATTAAAGACTCTCAAATTGTCTAATTTGAATGTGCCATCAGTTTCTGCCAGAACCCTAGATTGATACAGAAGATAAAATGTGGTTCATGTTTATGGCCCATGGGTAAATGCTAAGTATTATTACATTATGTGCACCCCATATTATGTATTATACACCCCATATTCTACATGATTGTCATTAGTATGAGTATGTACACCATTCCTAGATCCTTCTAATTCACTGGCATGAGAGTTCATCATTTCTATTCCTCTGCTGACAGGGATGCTAGTAACAATAGAGACCTAAAACCTAAACCAGAAAAGAAGCAAGTCAGGCCTTCTCAATGGAGCAAATCTATTGAAGACCTGAGGAGCGAGCCATCCCTTCCCAGTCCCTAGAGGTGAGCCCCAAAGCCAAATAGGGACTCAATGGCAATCGACATCACCCACAGTTCAGGGGCTTAGGCTGCTCAGTGGGCAAGAGTGAGATCTTTGCTTCACACAATTCATCAACGGGTTCTAGCAGGCTGCCCCACAGACTAAATCACCCCCCAGCCAACTGGCACTTTTTAAATATGCCAAAAGAGGTAGCAAGTGGAATGAACAGAAGAGACATCCTAGAGCTCCAAACTTTAGCCAGTAAGCAGGATTTTAGCATACCAAGGAAACCAAGTTTCAATAGCAAGTGATACTTATCAATTTAAAGTGCCTTAACAAAAAAAGCAATGTATCGGCTCATATCACATTAAAAAGTCCAGGGATGGATATTGCTTCAAATGCAGTGGGATTCAAGTGCTCAGAGGGTCTTGCCAGAAACCTCAATCTCTCCCTCTCCTCTCCCTGTCTCCCTTTCCCCCTCCCTCTCCCTCCCTCTCTCAGTTTTTTTCTCTCTCTCTTCCTCAGCTCTGCTTCCTCAGGGTTGGTTGGCTTCATAGTCAGGCTTTTCCCAAGTGATGGCAAAATGAACATAAATTCTTCCAATTTTACATCCTATCAAATAATCACCATCCTTCTCCATAGCAACAGACAAAGACCTGAGACTGAATCTGATTGGCCAGATTGGGTCACATGTTCATAGTTCTACCAATCATCTTGACCACTACTGTCCAGGCTGGAACCAAGGGGTGTGATTAGTCCCACTGAAACAAGATGAACGGTGGGGAAAGAGGAGTAGATGCTATTAGGTAGAGGAAAAAATCCTAAGGAGGAAAACACCACAAATGTCCATCATACCATGGCTGCAGGGGCACCAGGCTGCAGCCGAATGATGCAAATCTAGGAACTAGAGACAGTTACTGGATCTAGGTCTTTGAGGCTCCTGCAGTTGTAAGGTAGTAGAAGGAAAAGAGACTGAGCAACCCAGCTTAACCACTGTCTGATCCCAGGCTCTCAATTCACTTTCTTTCTTTGGCTTCGATGTTCTCAGTAGCAAGTGATGGTGTGGGACCAGATCTCTGAGAGTCCTCCTGGATCTAAAAAAAATTGATGCCTGTTTATATTCAACAGATATTTAAAAATCCCCAGATCTCAGAGGAGAACAAAGCAAAATCCACCACCAGAATAGAAGTCAGAAATATAAATTCTTCATTTTGTTCTGCAGCTGCAGCAGCAGATTAGCATCCTCAGACAACCACCAAATCACCCCTCCTGAGATCTCATTAAGGCAGCTTCTAGGCAGGCCTTAGTGAGACCGACACCTATGTCTTTGTCACATGCTGACCTTAGCAAAGCAACTAGAGACATTTTCAATGAAGGATCTGATTTGGGGTTGGCAAAACCAGATGCAAAAACAAACTCATGCAGGAAAATGAAGGAGCCTTGCAGAATACAAATGGGGTGATAAAGTCTGACTTTCTTATTACATTTTGGTAATATAAATTACAGACCAGATTTTCCATAGTTTGATACCTATATTTGATATTAACTAACCAACAAACACAGGAAAGAAAAGTGACCAAATGAAGACTGCCTGCAAACAGTAGTGTATAAATCTTGACATGATGTTGACTTCAGTTTTGCTGGGCTTTGGTTTTGAGGGCCAAATGACCACTGACAGTGCCAAATCAAGTTTATAGTGGGAAGCTGCACACCAATATCAATGATGAACAGAATTTGGAGTTTCAGTCTGTCAAGAGTATGTAAAAACCTTGAAACCCACTTGAACCCTTCAGGCACCAATGGAATTCCATTTGCTACTGAAGCTAAATACCTATCAATTTCACTGCTTCCTTTTCTATAGAAATCAACACTGTCCTTTAATTGGAAGACCCTACTAAAACCCTGAGGTCTTGTTGGATGATATGGAGTTGGAGCCTAGGCATGGATAGCAGAAGATTTGGCCTTATTGTATTTCCATTTTGGGTTTTCCCAAGAGGGTAATATAACTAAGGGATGATCGGAACAAGAATATTTAGGCAATTACTTGCCTGCTGGTTTCAAGTTAAATTGATTATCTGCTTAGTTACCAATGCAGTTATTTACATGTTATTTAAATGTATTTATCTCTGAAATGCTGCCCACCAGTGAGGAAAATGACCTTTATTACAACCATTCTTCATTGCTTAACTCTGCTCTGGCTTTCTGGATAAGGTTTATACTATCTGTCTTACATTATATCAGTGGTTCTCAAACTTTTTGGTCTCAGCACCTCTTTTCATACTTAACAATTGCTAAGGGTCTCCAAAGAGCTTTCGTTTATGTGCATTATATCTATGAATATTTACTATGTTAGAAATTGAAACTAAGATTTTTAAATTTTAATTCCAGTATAATTAACATACAATGTTATATTAGTTTCAGGTGTAGAAGCTAAGATGTTATAATATTTAATATTTTATTATTTTAACTCTTTTTTTTTGAGAGAGAGAGAGAGAGTGTGCACACTTAAACAGCAGTCAGGGAAGAGGGGGAGAGAGAGAATCTAAAGCAGACTCCATGCCCAGTTTGGAGCCTGATGTGGGGCTGGATCTCAGGACCTTGAGATCATGACCTGAGTCAAAATCAAGAGTTAGATGTTTAACCAAATGAGCCACCTAGGTGCCCCTACTTTAACTCTAATTTTGTATATCTTATTATATATGATTATATAGTATATACTATTTATATATGATTAATTTAAATATTTAGTTCACATTTTAAAAATTCCATTTCATGTTAACATAACATTTTATGAAAAATAACCATTAAAAAGGAGTGGGGAAAGAAGTGTGGCAGTGTCTTTAATTTTTCAAATCTCTTTAATATGTGGCAGAGTAAAACACTGCTGGATTCTTACATCTGTTTGTATATTCAATTTGTTGTGATATGTAGTTTTGGTTAGAGAATATGAAGATTATCAGGGCTCATATAGTGGGAAAATAGAAGACTATTACAATAGCCTTTTCAGATAATTTTAGATATTTTTCTTTGATAGTGCATTGAAACTTGACAAGTGGTAGTTTCTTATAAGTTAGTTGCAACATGGAATCTGAAACATGTCAATGAATTTTTAGTACTGTTACATTAAAATTCAATGGTCTGTCTTGTATTCGGAATGATTTTATAATGCATGTATTCCCACACCTGGAAAATAGTTTCTCTGAATTATGCAGATCTCCCAAATGCTGACGCATTTCATTGGATGACATTTTAAAAGTCACATTCATTTATATCACTATCAATCTCATCAGAAAGGTCTTTAAGTATTGGGAAGCTATTAAATTCATGGGAGGTGGATGCAAATTTTCCAAAATTCTAATTTTGGAAAGCTTGTTAGAATTCTATCATTGCTAAGAAACATTGCTGGTTGTTTTCTTTAAAACAACAGATTCATTTAGTTAATTTTCAAGAAAATGTCAGCTATCCAAGTCTCAATAGCTACAGTTTATCTGCCAATCATTCTATTAAGTAAAAATGGTAATTCATGAAAAAGTGGCTCTCCCAGCTCATAACTCAAATAATCACTCAAGTACTTTCCTTGAGATATGAATTCTTCAGAATGCAGCATAAGTTCTTTATGCAAACATTCTATTTTACCACACAGGGTAAAAAAAAAGACATATAATCAAGACTTGAGATTTAATGAAATCAATAATTTCTGCTGCCTCATCATGGACATTCTTAAGCTAAACTGGCTTTTTCTAGTGCGTGATGGTGAAAATACAATCTAGTGCAGTTCCATGCTGTTGCCTTGACTCCTGTGAAGACATCAGCAGTCTTATCCATCATTACTTTGACAATTATCAATGCAAATGTCAACACAGTGAATAAAGCAAATAACATTTTGGTATGATTATTCAAATAGTTTTGATGTGCACTGCTGTGTGATATTTCTCTGTTTTTTGTCAGCTGCTAGGGAGACAAGAAGTTGGGTATACACAAGGCTAGGGTTCTGCCAGGCAAGTACAAGAGAGATAGAGAGTACCAAGTAAGGGAAGGTGTGTAGTATGCATTTGGAGTCTGAATTGAGGAAAAAGTAGCTGAGAACCAAGAAGGTGATGGAAAGTAAGAAAAGTGGTATGTATGGTCAATGGAAGGACAGAGGTTATGGTCCAAGTCAGATGGTTTCCATTGAGATGTCTCAGGTACTATAGTTACTGATGATTTCAAGCCTTAGTTTTGACCCTATGACAGAAAATAAGAATGGCTGATAATAAGAACAACAGTAATTGGCATTTATTGAGGTACCATGCAAAGTACTTTATCAATGTTGTATCATTTAATCTTTATGCCAGCTCCATAACAGAGGTACTATCATTATCCACATTTTGCTAGACAAAAAATGGTGGGATTAGGGTAAGGTTAAATTCTCTACTAAAGATCACTTTGTATTGGAATCAGGTTTCAAAACCAGGTCTGCTACCCTAGAGCCCATCTTTTTCATCAGTTTGCAATAGTTTCCTATCACCAGCAAAATTCAGGCATTTGGAAGTCAGGCTTGGTCAGCTTTTGCCTTTATAATGAAAAAAAAATGTTTGTATTTGTGAGGTGATGAAAAGTAAGAAAATACCATGGTGAAGACCTAGACAGACAAAAAGAAGTGGGCACACAGGGTGTTTTTCCTAGAGGTCACATCACCTCCAATTTCTTCTGTGATAGTTACTTCCATTCAGTGCACAGAAACTGAATTTTTCCCTGCTTGGATATTCTAACCTTTATTATAGTCTGTTCCTCAGTCTATGGACATGTGACTCAGAACATGAGTCTAGAAAAAGTGGGACAGATTATTTGCATGTTAATTTGAAATTGAAAATCTTTTTTTATATATGGGCAGATGCATTTTCTTCATTGAGATATACAACATATGTTTTGAATAAGAACAGATTGTATTACTGATTTGCAAAAGTTGACAAAATAATGGCTCAAGAGTTCACAGTTGTCTTTACCACAATTCTCTATCTAATGAGACAAGCTTTCTTTCCAGCTGGAATACAGATCCCCTTTTAAAAAAAAAAATGGCTTTTTTTGCATAATGCTTTATATTTTTTTCTAAAACTTTCATTCATTCTTTCATATGCTAAAACTTAAATATAAAATATATAGAATATAAAATAATTTATACAAAAGGTCTACACTGTGACCAAAAGATATCAGGCTTAAACAGAAACTAAAGAGCTGAACCAAACATGCACCTCTATTCTTAGAGTCTAGTTGGGGAGAGGGTCAAGGAAACAGCAAACTATATAACTTTCCATAGGCAATTTCTGTATCTTAACTCTCCCAACATCCTACGCAGGAGGTAGTTGTAATAGGCGGAATAATGGCTCTCCACAGAAGTCCACATCCTAATCCCCAAAACCTGTGAATATGTTACATTACATGGCAAAAGCAATTTTACAGATGTGATTAAGTTTATGAGCTGCAAATGGGGAAACCATCTTGGATTATCTGGGTCAACCCAAAGTAACCACCAAGGTCCATCTAAGAGGGAGACAGGAGAGTCAGAAGGAGGAGATGTGATAATGGAAGCAGAGGTTAGAGTGATGCAGGGCCACGGACCAAGAATTTTGGGAACCTCAAGATGCTGAAAAAGGCAGGGGAGCAAATGATCTCCCATACAGAAGGAATGCTCGTAATACCTCCATTTTAGCCCATGGAGACCCGTCTTGGACTTCTGACCTCTAGATAATAAATTTGTGTTATTTACAGTTGCCAGAGCAGAGGGGGTGGTGGGGTAAAATGGGTAAAGGGGAATAGGAGGTATGGCTTGGGGAAAGGGGAATAGGAGGTATAGGCTTCCAGCTATGGAATGAATAAGTCACAGGGAATATAGTCAATGGTATTATAAAATTATTGTAAGGACACAGATGGTAGCTACACTTGTGGTGAGCATAGCAAAATATACACACTTGTCAAATCACTATGTTGTATACCTGAAACTAATGTGTAACATTTTGTGTCAACTATACTTCAGTTTGAAAAACAAAGTAAGCTTGTGATGATTTATTATACCAGCAATAGGAAACTAATACAGCTGGATATTATTATTGGTCCTATTTAAAATGAACAAATGAATGAAAAGTTCACATGACTTAAAACTCATATATTCTGGAGGGAGTGCAAAATGGTATAACATCCATGGAAGACGCTTTGGCATTATGTATCAAAATTACCAATGTATTTACTCCACTTACCCAATGCTACAGATATACCTGCTTGCATGAAATGGCACATGTTCAAGTTCATTCACAGCAGTATTGTTCATTATAACAAAATACTATAAACAATCTGATTGTTTATCTCCAGGTAAGTAATGAAATAAACTTCACAATGGGATACTATGCAGCTGTGAAAAAGGAATGAAGACGCTCTCTATATACAGATATGGAAAGATCTCCAAGATTTACTGTTAAGTGAAAAAAGCATATAATGTGCTACCTTTTGTGAAGAAAAGGGAGAAAATAAGAATATATATTAATACCTACTTACATTTGAATAAAGAAACATTGGAAGGATATACCAAAAGCTAACAAAAGTGATTACCTACAGAAGACAGAACTGTGTGGGATGAGATGGATGGAAATAGGGGTGGGAGAAAGATTTTTCAATGTACATCTTTTCATGTATTTTTTTTTTTTTAGAGATCTTATTTATTTGAGAATGAGAGACAGAGAAAGAAAGAGAGAGAGAGAGCGTGCACATACACAAGCAGGAGGGAGGGGCAGAGGGAGAAGAAGCAGTCTCCCCAATGAGCAAGGAGCCCAATGCAGGGCTCGATCCCAGGACCCTGGGATCATAACCTGAGCCAAAGGCAGATGCTTAACCAATTGAGCCACCCAGGCACCCCTCCATGTCTGATTTTTTAACTACGTGACTGTACTACACTATTTGTTTCTAATTAATTTTAAAATGAGTTTAAGTAACTTACTGGTCTTAGGCTGCACAATCAATCATAACAGTAGCAATAAAAGTAAAAAGAGAATAGTGGCAGCAGCTACCCCTTATTGAGCATGTTGTGTGCCAGGCTCTTTCATGTCTTTCTCATTAAATCCTTGCAGAGATCATTATCCTATTTACTACAAATGCAGAAACTGATGCTTAAAGGTGAGACTTGCCTGAGGTCACCCAGCTTATGAGCAGAGGAGTTGACCTCCTAGCTTAGGTCTCTCTGACTCCAAAGCTCATGCTTCTGGCTACCAAGTTATAGTGCCCAGAAACCACGTCTTCGACTTGGAGTGTTAGTGCTTTCAGTATCACAACTCAGCTTTTCATATATAAGTTTTTGATGGGCTAAAGTGAGAACCAAGTTGGCTAAGTGAAGCATGAGGGTTTTGGGGGAGAGGGAGGGTTGGCCAGGCTCGCCTGTGAGGCTTTGGAGAGCCTGATTTGGCAACAATCCATTGTAAATCCATAAAATTACATAGTTAAAGTGGCATCATTAGTGGTTACTTCATGAAATTAAATTGACAGGTTCTTCCTTATTCTTCCAGGCCAATATCTGGGTACCAGCCTTTTGAGTTCTCCACCTGCCCCACCCCCTCACCCCAGGCCAGACTCTAACATTTATAGGGTCTGGGGCAAGGATATAAATGAAGATCTGTGTGCCATATTTGTGACTATCATAAGTTATAAGCCAAGCTAAGAAATGGTCAAATAGAATATATTCTATCCACCCACCTTAACAAACACACTTGCAGAACCATGTGAAAGGCCATGTTTGAAGTTAAAATTCTTGGGCTCCTACAAGTTCTATGCCCAAAAATGCTATTGCACAGAGCTCCAGTCCCTGGCCCTTGAACTATGACCCCTCTCTTCCCACCCCTAGATCCCTCTTCATGCCACAATCAGCCACAATATCCCAGCCTACATGTCCAAACTCCATTTATACACTCACAAACAGCCACCATTTGGCCATCCTTTGGGCCTAGAGGTATATATTCAGTGGTACATTCTGTCTTTAGGAAGGAAAATGAACCGAGAGACAAAGCCCATACAGACCCTAGAAGCAGACTCAGGGCCACAGGGAATTTCAATTCCAGGACCATGGTCTATATGATTAAAGGGAGGGCTACACGTGGGCATGGGCTCTCAGCCTCTGGGACTTCTCACCCTATGGGGAGAGTGAGGTCAGAGGAGAAGCAGCCAAAGTCCACTAGATCAGGGGGCCCAGAGAAGGGAGCCATCTTTCTCAAGTCCAAAAGAAATACTGCCTTCCCCTAGAAGTGTTCATAAAAGTGATCCTATGAGATGGACAAAATTCAGGGCTCAGGCTCAATCATTTAGTGAACAGGAGAAAATAGTGAGGAGAAAAAAATCATATAGTTCATGGTAAATTCATGTGTTACACAAGCAAATAGTGAGGAAAAAGCAACTAGAGTAGACCCAAAATTCTGGTGCAGTGATGATGTTTTGGACATGTCTAAGTTCGATTTTAAAAGAAGACCAGTTTCTTAAAAAAAAAAAAAAAGCAACAATAGAAAAGACCAATAAAACCAAGACTCGGTTTTTGAAAAGATAAACAAAATTGATAAACCTTTAGCCAAACTCATCAAGAAAAAAAGAAAGAGGGCTCAAATAAATAAAATCAGAAATAAAAGAGGAGAAGTAATAACCAACACCACAGAAACACAAAGGGTTATAAGAGATTACTATGAAAATTATATACAAACAAATTAGACAATGTAGGAGAAATTGATAAATTCCTAGAAACACATAACCTTGCAAAACTGAATCAGGAAGAAATAGAAAATCCAAACAGTCCAAATACAAGTAATAAAATCAAATTGGTAAAAAAAAAAAAAAAAAAAAAAAAAACATGGGGCGCCTGGGTGGCACAGTCATTAAGCATCTGCCTTCGGCTCAGGGCGTGATCCCGGCATTCTGGGATCAAGTCCCACATCGGGCCCCTCCACTGGGAGGCTGCTTCTTCCTCTCCCGCTCCCCCTGCTTGTGATCCCTCTCTCGCTGGCTGTCTCTCTCCGTCAAGTAAATAAATAAAATCTTTAAAAAACAAACAAACAAAAACAAAAAACAAAAACCCTCTAACAAACAAAAGTCCAGGACCAGATGGATTCACAGATGAATTGTATCAAACATTTAAAGAATAATTAGTACCTGTTCTCAAACTATTCCAAAAAACAGAAAGGAGAGGAAAGCTTCCAAATACATCCTATGAAGCCAGAATACCCAGATACCCAAACAAGACAGAGACACTACAAAAAATGAAAACTACAGGTCAATTTCCTTGATAAACATACATACAAAAATCCCCCCACAAAATATTAGCAAATCACACTCAATGATACACCAAAAGGATCATTCACCACGATCAAGTAGGATTTATTCCAGGGATATACAGATCGTTCAATATTTGCAAATCAATCACATGATAAACCCCACTAACAAAACAAAGAATAAAAATCATATGATAATCTGAATAGATGCAGAAAAAGGCATTTGACAAAATTCATTATAAAAACTTTCAACAAAGTGGGTTTAGAGGGAACATATCTCAACATAATGAAGGCCATATATGAAAAATCCACAGCTAACATCATACTCAATAGTGAAAAACTGAAAGCATTTCTTCTAAGATCAGGAACAAGACAAGAATGTCTACTCTTGCCACTTTTATTCAAGATAGCACTGGAAGTCCTAGCCACAGCAATCAGACAAGAGAAAAAAAAAGGCACCCAAATTGGTAAGAAAGAAATTAACTGTCATTAGTTGTAGATGACATGATACCATACATAGAAAACCCTGAAGACTCCACCAAAAAACTATCAGAAGTAATGAATTCAACAAAGTTGCAAAATACAAAATTAAAACACAGAAATCAGTTGTGGTTCATATACTAATAACAAAGGAGCAGAAAGAGAAATTAAGAAAACAATTCCATTTACAATTACACCAAAAAGAATAAAATACCTAGGAATAAACTTAACCAAGGAGGTGAAAGACTTGTACCCTAAAAACTATAAAATATTGATAAATAAATTAAAGATAACACCAAAAAAATGGAAAGATATTCCATGCTGATGGGCTGGACGAATCTATATTGTAATATGAGCACTGGGTGTTATATTCAACTGATGAATTACTAAACTCTACACCTGAAACTGACTACCTACTTAACTTCAATAACAAACCCCCATTACTTAACATACCTGAGGGACATTCAGTTCTTCATAATCAACAGAGGATATGAATACCAAGAATGAATGATTTCTATTAACCTACACATATCTGTAGACTTCCCTCCTCCCACCACCACAGAGGAGTCTGCTGGAGCTGCTCAGGCTCACCCTACCCCTGATTTGCTAAATCAGACCTTTGGGATTTTTTAATGCACAACTGGGAGTGAAGGGAAAGGAGAAAAACTAGAAATCCAAAGGCCAGGGCTAGAGAAGAATTGGGAGCATGGAGCTTTCTGTGGAAAGTAACAAATTTGAAGAAATTTTAAGATGTTTTATTTTGGTCCATATATCCCCTTCATAATATTTGAGAAACACAAGTTGGAGACTTGAGTTACTTTGCAATTACATTTAATTTCTAGGATACATTCTGTTGGTGGTGACTTGGTAATGTGATGAGATCCCGTAGGTGAATGCTTTAGGAGCTTACGGGTGGATGTGGGAATAAGGATCTTGGAAATCTCATAGGGATGTGGGAACAGCCACATTAACACATTTCATGGTGACCAGAACATAATGCAACAACCTTAAATGTGGGTCAGGACCAAAAGCAGCTTTGGCCACTGTCAGCCATTATATCTCTCTATTCATCTTTGCCTCTATCTCTTAATTACTGCCACTACCAAACAACCAGCCAAGGTTTCCTTCAGTTCATGGCTGTGATAGTCTCATCTCCTATGCATGCTGTTCTCTTTCTGCATGTCATTTTTAGTTGCAGCCTCTATGTGGTCATTAGAAAGCAGTCTGCAAATCTTTTGGCTCCCTCTTCTCCTAAACAAATGCTCAGATTGTATTTATCTTTCTACTAGAAGTTATGTGTGGCTATTTGATTGTCTTTAGCCAGTGAAACTGAGTAGAAGTGATAGATGTCACTTTCAGGAGGAAACTTTAAGAGCCAGGGCATGTCTCACTATGGCCAGAATGGTCCAGGCAGTGACTGCTCCATCAGTCTGGGTCTTTGATGAGGAAGCTGACATTGCAGAGCAGATCACCCAGCAAACTCATGACAAACATGTGGCCCAAACAAGAAATAAACCTTTGTTTCCTTCATCCACTGAGATTTGGAACTTGTTTGTTATTACCACACAAGCTAACCCAGTAATTCTCAAAATGTGGTCCCTGAATCTAAAGCAGCAGCATCACCTGGAAATTCATTAGAAATGCAAATTCGGGGGCTGTAGCCCAGACTTACTGAATCAGAAACACTGGGGGTGGGGCCCAGAATTCTGTCTTTTAATAAGCCTTGCAGATTATTCTAATGCTCATTAAAGTTTGAGAGCCACTGACCTAAGCTATCCTGAATAATTCTGCTTCCATTACCAATAAATTGACACTCTGTACCCAAAAATAAAATGCCCAAAGAAAGAATCTGGTCTAATTTAATCATCAACCCATTGGACAGAACTCTTGTACCATGCCACCTCATAGGCCATTGTCCAGACTATAAACTAGCAATCTCAGGCCATGTGCCTTCCTCAAGTTCAGTCAACCCTGGCCCCCGGGGCCAAAGTTTGGAAGCGGGCGGGAAGGGTCACTGATACAGAGCATGGCTACACAAGCCTACACAACTATCTAAATACCCAACTTAGCAGCTGCAAAGGGTATAGTAGTTCAGAAGGGGGTGTGGATGCAGCAAGCAACATGACTGTTTTCCTCAATAAGTTATAACAAATACAGAATAATACACAGATTACAGGATAACAAAATAGAACACTCTAAAGGAGTCGCAATAGACTCTACTGATCTGTTAAGAATCATTTCCATCCTTCTTTTTGCCCTGTTTCTGCCAACATTAGTCTACAGAGGGGGTCTTTGAAGCTTTAGCCAGTGTTTCTGAATCTTGATGCATATTAGAATCACCTGAGGAACTTTAAAAACTACCAGAACTGTTAATTCTGAATCTGGATGGGATGCAATGGCAGGGAGCTGCCAGATTTAGCAACTAAAAATATAGGACGCATGATTGAATTCGAATTTTAGATAAATAATGATTTTTTTAGTATAACGGTGTCCCGTGCAATAGTTGAGAGATACTAAAAATATTATTCATTGCTTATGAATTTAAATTTAATCAGGCCTCCCCAGACAGGGGGAGCAGGGGCAGGGCAGGGGCAGGAGGAGGGAGCAGATGGCTCAGTCTTTTTAAAGCTCCTGAAGTGATTACCATTTGAGGTTTAAGATTGAGAATTTCTAGTTTTGCTCAACCCATCCTTTACCCCACAGAATAGAAGTTATTATTATTTTCTGTCATCAGAACTTTGAGTAAGTCCAGAGTGGAACTCATTCTTTTCTAAGAATGAAAAACTTCCCCCCTCCATGGCACTGTAAAAGTGTATAATGATTGACAACCCTATCATTGTCATTATGAGTGAACAGCACATAAACCCCATTATGTAAATGCCTACCACCTCATTTCTGAATTAGGCATCAATTATGGCAACAGAGAGTGAAGAGGCTTAGTCAGACAGTAGAGCTGATCTCTGACTCAAAGTGGCAGGGAAAAAGAAGATGAATAAAATTCAAATGTACCAATAGCTTTTAGGTTGACACTCATAAATCTCATTTAGAGTGAGCCAATCATTTTTCCTGAGTTCCAGTAGCCATAGTTCTTTCTATGAGTATAGAATTTTATTAGGTTATTCTGATCTGGTGAAAACTAATATAATCAGAGGAGATCCTGGATTGAATTAAAATTCATGGTTCCTGAGGTTGATTTAAAAAATAGTTCATGGGGAAACTGGAGTATAATGTATACTGCTATGAGATTATTTACTCAATCACTGAAGCAAACAGGTAGGCCCTATTATATCTAGGTTATCATAGTGAAACAAGAATATCGAATTAACCTATGATAAAATAGGTAAAAGAGATTAAGAGATACAAACTTCCAGTTAGAAATAAGTCTCAGGGATGAAAGGCACAGCATAGTCAATAATATTGTATACTGATTGTATATTATAAATTGAATATTACTGAATATAGTCAATAGCATTCCAGTAACTTTGTATGATGACCAATGGTAACTACATTTATTGTGGTGAGCATTGTGTAACGTATAGAATTGTCAAATCACTGTTATATGCCTGAAAATAATATAACATGGTATGTCAACCATACTTCATTAGAAAAGAAAATTGCTTAGAGAAGACAAATCATTATGATTCATGGGCAAATATGACATTAGTCATGGTGATCTTTGAGAACACTGACAATGTGACATATCACATATTCTTTTTAAATATATTTTATACACATTTCTAATGACCAGAATATTATAACTTCACTATGAAATATTTGAAAATATGAATATAAGTCATTCAGAATATCACTACTCTAATAGAACCATTATGTGCATTGGGCTGCATTTCCTTCTAGACTAGAAATTCCTTTGTGTGTTTTCATGTGGTTGTCCATCAAACATTTTTAAAATCCAACTACACTGCAGACCCAATGCTGCTCTTAATCACCTAGCAAGCAACTCAAATGCCATTTTATAATTATTCTTTTCTTTGCTTTCCTTTTAAGTCTCTAACCCTATCTCAGGGGATGACCTCACTTCCTACCTCAAAAAGACCACAGATACTAGCAACTCTTGAGGGTTGATTAACCTTTAGTTCAACATATCATGGTCCCCTCATCTCTCTCCCTTCACCCTCAATAGAGAGACAATCCCACCTCTCCTAAGCTAACATTCTACCTGGTCCTCATCACTTCCTGTCCCCCTGAGTTAACCCTCCACCTATACTCTGGTCTCCATTGCTGCATGTTTCCTCAAGTGGCTCCCATCTGTTGATAATATGGCTTATACACGGTGGGATTATCTATCTCAACCACCCCACCATATAATAATATCTGCAATTCCTAGTTGAGCTTGCAGAAATTTCTGGTATGTCACTATACAAATGTATACAAAATATAATTGTCCCTACTTTTCTCTAATACCTCTCAACTGTTAATAACACAAGCCCTATGCCATCAGATGGCAGAAACAATCTCAATTACATCAGTATTTCTCTTACACACTTTCTTTGAGGTTTTGTCTAAATTCTGGCAGGCCTGTATGACAACAATAATATGAAAAACAACAACTAACCTTACATGCAACTTACTCTATGCTAGGCATTGTTTTACATGCCTTCTGTGTCTTAACTCATTTGATTCTTTTTAAAAAATTTTTATTTAAGTTCAATTTATTAACATATACTGCATTATTAGTTTCAAAGGTAGAATTTAGTGATTCATCAGTTGCATAGAACATCCAGTGCTTGTTACTTCAAGTGTCCTCCTTATTGTCCATCACCCAGTTACCCCATTCCCTGACCCACCTTCTCTCCAGCAACCCTCAGTTTATTTCTTAGAGTTCGGTGTCTCTTATGGTTTGCCTCCCTATTTTCATCTTATTTTATTTTTCCTTCCCTCCCCCTATATTCACCTGTTTTGTTTCTTAAATTCCACAGATGAGTGAAATCATATGATTATTGTCTTTCTCCAACTGACTTATTTCACTTAGCGTAATACCCTCTAGTTCTATCCATGTCATTGCAAATGGCAAGATTTCATTCTTTTTGATGGCTGAGTAATATTCCATTGTGTATATGTACCACATCTTCTTTATCCACTCATCTGTTGATGGACATCTGGGCACTTTCCATAGTTTGGTTATTGTGGACATTGCTGCTGTAAACATTGGGGTGCATGTGCCCCTTTGAATCACTATGTTTGTATCCTTTGGATAAATACCTAGCAGTGCAATTGCTTTGAAAGAATTAATAAGATCAATAAACCCCTGATAAATTTTGATAAACTTATCAAAAAGAGAAGAGAAAGGACCGAAATAAATAAAATCATGGATGAAAGAGGTGAGATCACAACTAACACTGAAGAAATACAATTATAAGAGAATATTATGAGCAATTATATGCCAATAAGTTAGGCAATCTGGAAGAAATGGATGCATTCCTAGAAACATATAAACTATCAAAACTGAAACAGGAAGAAATAGAAAACCTGAACAGACCCATAACCAGCAAAGAAATTTACTCATTTGATTCCTACAACAGCCCAAGGTAGAATCTATTATTCTCTCATTTTACATATGGGGAGATGAGTACATAGAAAATTAGTTATTGACTCAAGGAAACAAAGTTCTATAAGTCATGCTATAGTCTGTGCTCTAAACCATTACCCCAGACCTCCCCGCTTAGTTTCTCTTGTAGCCCAAGGCATTAGCAGGCAGAAGTAGTATGTGACTTGGACCGTTGTCTATATTGGCATCTGCTGAAACATCTTCCTTCTATCACAAACACATACAGGTGCCTGCTAACTCATCATCATCCCTCATTCCAAGGCTCCTTCATGACTGGCTTACTTTCAGCTACTTCTATTTTCCCTTTGGGATCACTCTGTAGCTTTCTTGCCTTACTGAGCTTCAGGCACTCTGCTTACCTACCTGAAGCCTTCTCTGGCTGGGTATAACATTCAACCACGTTTCCTTGCCACTTTCCCAGGAACTATTTGGGATTAAAGGCACAGGTCCCTTCTACTACCAGATCAAGATCTCACGACCTATCTAGAGTTTCTTCTCACATTTAAACCCCAGGCTTGGCCATGGAAGGTAGGACATAAGGATGACCTCCTCAGGGACCCACAGTATCTAACACACTCACCTCTTCTTCTTTGACTCCCCTCTGCCTAGTCTGGGAGGTATTTATTTAGGTAGGGTGGGTGAAAATTTTATCTCAACCCTGTATCCTACAAAGTAATGGCTCAGTCTTTCCATCAATCACTCAAGCTAAGGTTTTTAAAACTCAAAATCCAGGGCCTAGGTGGCTCAGTCAGTTGAGTGCCCAACTCTTGATTTCAGCTCAGGTCATGATCTCAGGGCCACAGGATCAAACTCCATGTCCATCTGGCTCCACGCTCAGTGGGGAGTCTGCTTCTCTTTCTCTCTCTTCCTCTCTCTCTGCTCCCCCCAAATAAATTAATAAATCTTAAAAAAAAAAAAAACCTGAAAATCCAACAGCTGGTTTCTGTTTTTACTCTTGAACACCTAATCTTCCAAATACAAAAAGGGCTACAGGGTTCACGGAAATACTAAGAATGGCACCTTTTGCTGCATGATATTGAGTAAAGGCTAAATCTTTCACATAACAGTTTCATATGGGGCTTAGATAGAAATGTTCCTGAAAAAGACATTTTATCCACTTATTCATGTTTATTTACTTATTTATTAGCTTGTTGAGTATTTTTGAAACACTTATAAAGCACTGTATTGGTCAAAGTTTCCAGAAAAATAGAACCAAGAAGATGTGTATATATACAGAGACTTATTTTAAGGAATTAGTTCATGTGATTTTGAAGGATGACAAGCCCAAAATCTGCAAGATAGGCTGAGAGGTTGGAGACCCAGAGTAGAATTGATGCTGCAATTAGAATCTGAAGGCTGGCAGAATTCCCTCTTCATGTGCAGAGGTCAGCCTTTTTATATTAAGGCCTTCAAATGAGTGAAGGAGCCCCACCCATATTATGGAGGATAATTTCCTTTTCTCAAAGTCCATTCATTCAAATATTAATCCCTTTTCCCTAAAAAAACCTTCACAGAATAGTGTTTAACCAAATATCTGGATACTGTGGCCTAGCCAAGTTGACAGATAAAATTAACCATCACAAGCACCTACTCAGTTGCTTTTCACTAGGGATGTAACAGACAACAAAACAAACATGGTCCCTGGCCCCATGGTGTTTACTCAAAAATTCATTAATTCAACAGTGCCTGGATATAAACAAATTCAATTTTAAGTGCAAAAGATTGAAACTAGCTCTTTTACAAGTAGTAAGAAATGATAAGGAAGAGAAAAAGAGGTCCTTGGGTGCCAAAAGCTAGAAGCCTGGGAAAAGGTAGTAGAAAGGGATTCTTGTATCTTTGAAGATGAACTTGAAATCATTCACAGCTTTGTCAGGACCATTCCTACTCATTCCCCCAGCTAACTCTTGCAGGAGGAGGTAGTCCCCTTTTGCCATCTGGAGATGGGTATTGGCAGAAGAGGCTTCATGGAGGAGGTGATGTTTAAGCTAAATGTTCGGTGATCGATAGATGTACACTTGGCAGAAAGTGCAGAGAAAAGTTATTTCAAGCATTGGAGGTCAAAGAAGCCATATATAAAGCCCAAAAGGGAAATATATCATATTTGGGGAAGCACAATATTCCCTGTGACTAGGGCATAGGGCACACTAGAAAAGCACAGAGACAAAAGAGGTGGAGAAGTACCCATGGGGCCTTGTCTCCCGTGTATGCTTGGACTGCGCAGTGAGAAACCATAAAAAGTGCTACACTGAAGGAGATGTGATTGTTTTGTGTTTCAGAAAGATCATGCTGGTCAAGAGTCCTGGGGATGGATTACAGTGGGCCAAGATGCCACTAGTGGGCAATTAAACAATCCTGGAGAAAGATGGTGGGGGCCTCAAAGAAAGACTGGAGAGAAGAGAACAAGGTTGGAAGATGCAATGGGACTAAAATTAAAAGACTGCGAGGGGTGCCTGGGTGGCACAGTTGATTAAGCAGCCGACTCTTAGTTTAGGCTCAGGTCATGATCTTTATCTCAGGGTACTGGGATCAAGCCCTGCATCGGGCTCTGTGGTCAGTGCAGAGTCTGCTTGAGATTATCCCTCTCCTTCTGCTCCTCCCACTCGTTCTCACTTTCCCTCTCTCTAAAACAAATGGATAAATCTTAAAAAAAAAAAAAAAGAAAAGAACTTGGCAATTTATTGATTGTGCAGGTGGGGGGAAACTGGAGAAGAGGAGTGGTCCTTTCAACCAATGGAACTGCCCACCTTCAAGTGGAACACACAGGCCTGGCCAAGGAGAAACACAGTCATGGTGACCTCAACAGAGGCATAACCCTACCCCATAGTCCCAGGTCACACAAACTCAGAGTTCTTATATAATCTAAGAAAGGGGGAGCAAGGTCCCTCAAATTGACTAATATCAGACTTCCTGCCAGTCTTTGTATATGGCAGACTAAGAAGTAATTGGGTTAGGTGTCATGGTATAATTCATAGCTGATAGTTTTCTATTACCCAAATTAATACTTACAGTAATTCTCTATGAGATCAATTCTATTATCATCGCTATTTGACAGAGACCATATAACCTTCTCAAGACCATCTAACTAATAAGCAGTACTCAGGAGTCAAAGCCTTAGTATTTAAGCTGACTCATAGCCATCAGATAAGGGCCAGGAGAAGGGAGCTACTCAGACTTAGTCTAAACCATTTTTTTATTTTTATACAATCCAATACTGAATAATTTAAGGATCTCTTGCCTTTTTCCACAAAGGAATGCCAGTATAAATGAGAATAAAGCTCATCTGATTTATAATTCATTTTCTTAAATGTGGAGATGAGATCTTATGTAATTTTCCTTTTTTGTTGTCACTTCCCTCATTACTGTAGTGGGAAATGAAAGGGTCAAGGACCCTATAATCTCCTGCCTAGTTAGCCAAAAAGTTTGCTTGTTTTTATAAGCAAAAATAAAAGCATTGCTCTCTTCTTCTGTTATAGGTACACTGAATACACAGAACTCATCAGATGTCGTTACACATGCATCATTTTAAATATCCCACTTTCCCTTTAAGGTGAAAGGAGGTCCTCCTCCTCCCCCTGGATGAAAACCTATGCAGCCTCCATGACATTTCTACTCACTTTCACATAATAAAAATTCCTAAGCTCATTTTAAATTGCAAACCTAGTCTCAGTTGAAAAACTAAAAAATATCCACTGAAATATATTAATAATCTCTTCAATCCTCATTGAAAGGTGAGGCTTCTCCCCCCGAATGTGGGCACAAGATTCTTTCTTCTTCTTTCCCAACTGGCAATTCTCCACTCAAGCTTGATCTCCCTTCCTGGGAGGGCCAAAGCAGGGAGAGAGAAGAAATGCTAGGGCTTTAGGACATCTGCTAATTAAATGGCCCTGTGGTAAAATGGTTTAGAGCTCTGTGGGCAGGCTGGAGATTAAAATGCTCTCTCTCTTTCTCTTGTGAAATGCTTTTGAGATTCTTTAGTGGCTCCTCGCATTGGGGCCTTCCTCTGCAGCTCCCTGTAGATAATTTTTATCTGACTTATCAATAATTGAGAGACATATGTTGGAAAATTTTTCAAATTTTCAAATACATATATATATATATGTATTTGGAATATGTGTTGTGTGCATTACATATTTTGAGGCAATCTGGTATACCAAATTTAGAATTATTATGGCTTTGTACTTAGCTGAACCTTATTATTATTATAGTGATCCTCCTTTGACTTAACAATGCTTTTTGTATTGTGGTCTCTCTTATTTGGATTAATGTGAAGTATTTATGACAGACATGGCTATCATGGCTTTATTTCGGTTAGAATTTGCTTCTTCTATTTTCTTTTTCCTTTTTCCTTTCAAACTATTTCTATCCTTAGGTTTAAATATGTTTCTAATAAACAACATTTAGCTGGATGTAGATATTTCCGGCATTTTATTGTGTTCTATTTGTCTACTTTTTCAACATTTCTTTTTTTTTTCTCTATTGCCTTCTTTTAGATTGATTTTTTTTCTTATTCAAGTTTCCACTTAACAGGATTGAAAGTTATATGCTCTGTGTATATTCTTTTAGTAGTTACTCTGAAAATTCTACCATGCCCAATTGGGGTAGCTTGGATAATGCTCCCCACTCAAGGATTTCCATGCCCTATTCCCAGAACCTGCAAAAATGTTACTTTACATGGTTAAAAGGGCTTTGAAAATGTGATAATGTTAAGGATTTTGAGATGGGGAAATTATTCTGGGTTATCTGGGTGGGTCCATTGTAATTACATGAATCTTTACAAGAGGGAGAGGGAAGGGTTAGAGTAAAAAAAAAAAAAAAGTGGTGTGACAGAAACGGAAAGAAAGACTGAAAGATAATGCACTGCTGGCTTTGGAGATGGAGGATGGAGTCCGAGCCAAGGATGCGGACAGTCTCTAGAAGGCAGAAAAAGTAAGGAAACAGATTCTTTTCTAGAACCTTCAGCAGGAACACAGCCTTGCTGGCCCATTTTAGATTTCTGAGTTCCAAAACAGTAAGAGAATAAACCTGTATTGGTTTAAACCATGAAGAATGTAGTCCTTGTTATAGCAGCAATTGAAAATAAATACAGATTTTGGTACCCAGAAGAGGGGTGCCGCTGTAACAAATACCAAAAAATGTGAAAAATGACTTTGGAATTGAGTAATGGGTAGAGGGTGGAAGAACTTTGAGGTGTATAATAGAAAAAAATCCTAGATTCCCTTGAACAGACTGTTAATAGACAGGTGGATGCAAATGATTCTGCCAGTGAGGGCTCAGAAGGAAATGAGGGACATGATAGAAAGTAGAGGAAAGGGGGTCCTTGTATATAACAAGTGGCAGAAAACTTAGTTCAATTGTGTGTCCTACAGCTGTACAGAAATAAGAATTTATCAATAGCTAAATCATGGAAGGAGCCGAGATGCCCTTCAACAGATGACTGGATTAAGAAGTTGTGGTCCATATATACAATGGAATATTACTCAGCTATCAAAAAGAACAATTTCTCAACATTTACTGCAACATGGACGGCACTGGAGGAGATAATGCTAAGTGAAATAAGTCAAGCAGAGAAAGACAATTATCATATGGTTTCTCTCATCTATGGAACATAAGAACTAGGAAGATCGGTAGGGGAAGAAAGGGATAAAGAAAGGGGGGGTAATCAGAAGGGGGAATGAAGCATGAGAGACTATGGACTCTGAGAAACAAACTGAGGGCTTCAGAGGGGAGGGGGGTGGGGGAATGGGATAGGCTGGTGATGGGTAGTAAGGAGGGCACATATTGCATGGTGCACTGGGTGTTATACGCCAACTAATGAATCATCGAACTTTACATCAAAAACCAGGGATGTACTGTATGGTGACTAACATAATATAATAAAAATATTATTATAATAAAAAAATTAACATACTTGGTTGAGAGTTTTCAAAAAAAAAAGAAATAAGAATTTATAAGTGATGAAACTGGATATTTGGCTGAGGAGATTTCCAAGAAAAGTGTTAAAGGTTCACCCTAGTTCCTTCTTGGTGATTACAGTAAAATGCAAGAAGAAAAGGACAGATTGAAAAACTAGTCAGAGAAAAGGAATCAGGACTTGGTGATTTAGGAAACTCTCAAAAGTATGGTTGGACAACCTTTTGCAAGTGATTTATCTCCTTAATGAAGGCATTATCATTGTTATTACTGGTATTATTTTAAATACTTAATATTATTTAGAATTACTCATATGATTACCAGTTTCTTTCCTTCCCATGCATTCTTATATTTCAGACCTTCTTTCTGGAGTCTTTTTCCTCCTTTCTGGAGTATATCATTGGGAATTCCTTAAGTGAAGATCTTTTGGTAGCAAACTCAGTTTTCATCTGACGATATCTTTGCTTCTCCCTCATCGTTAAAATTAAGCTTTACAAAGTATATGATTCCAGGTTGATAGTTCATGTGTATCATCCTTTTGAGCATATTTTCTGTTGTCCTATGGCTCCTTTCATTGCTGTGAGAAGTTGGCTGTCAGTCTAATTGCTGAGCTTTGAAGGTGTTCTTTCTCTCTCTAGCAGTTCATAGGATCTGATCTTTATTATTGGTGTTCTATAGTTTTACTACAAAGTTTCTAGAAATGAAGTTCTTTTTGTTAATCTTTCTTGATATAGTTTTGATTCTTAGATCTGTTGGCTCATCAGGTCTAGAAAATTCTCAGCTATTATCTCTTGGGATATCTCTCCTCTAAATTCTCTCTCCTCTCTTTCAGCACTTCTGTTAGACTCCTTGTAGACTTTCTTATTTTATCCTTTGTACTCTGTGACACTCTTAAATATGCTCAATCCCCTCATCTCTCTGTGCAAGTCTCTCTTCCAGTTCATTAATTCTCCACTCAACTATGTCTATTCTGCTGTTTAATTCACCCACTGCATTTTTTATTCAAATATTACATTTCATTTATTAAAGTTTTGTCCCTTTTCAAACTTGGTCAGTCATTTGATAGTCTGTTAATTTTTAAATTTTTATTTCTTTAAACATTCCATGTAAAATAAATTTATATTCTATGCTTAATAATTCCAATACTTATGTCCTTGGAGGTTTAAATCTATAGAAATAATATAGGCATTCCCTCATGGTGGCTTTTTTCCTCATGTGTGTAAAATTTTTCATTATGAGCCAATATTTTCTTGAACTTAATCTGTGGCAATACTGAGGGGACTAAGTTGTGATGCTCTTCTCCAGGAAAGATTTCTATTTTCTCTTTCTCAGCATGGGTAGGAATGGAGTAGTCAAGGATTACCAACCGTACCACTTTAGTTAAAACATTCAGTAGCTGTCTTTGGATAATACTTCTCAAAGAATTCTCGGGAAAAAATTGTTATTAATTCTTTTCTTTTTCTTCCTTTTTTTCTCATCATGGAGACAGATGTCCTTACAGACGCCCTTTGTTGACCAGTGGATTTCTTTCTTCTAGTCTGTTTATTTGCCAGGGGTCTAGCCCCTTCAAAAATTCTAGTTAAATGAAGGAGTCTCCGTTTTATACAAGCCCATGGTATGATCTCCTACTCCCCTGAGATATAAATCCTCAAAGCTCTAGAATCCTGAGTCTACACTGCCTGCGTTCAAATTCTGCCTTTTCTCTGACCACTTTTTCTTTGACCATAGACAAGTTACCTAACTTCTCTGTGCTTCAGTTTCCTCTTCTATAAAATGGATATTAGTAATAATTGCTCTCCTATAGGATTGTTATAGGGAATAAATGAATTGATATGAGTAAAATGCTTGGAACAGTGCCTGAGCCACAGAATGTGCTCCAAAAGTGCTTACACTTACTTTGGGTATTGGCATGTGCCCCCATGTTGATATAAGGCTCTCTTACTCAGTTTTAGCTCGCTAAACTTCTAAAAAATGATCTTGAGGATTTGCTCTATTTTCTTTCAAGCTGACAGCATTTAAAGAATGTTTGTTATAATTTACCCAGAATCTAGTTTAACTTGTTATAACTTACCCAGAATCTAGTTGAAAAGAATGTTGGTTACAGTTTTTCCAGAATCTAGTTGAAAAGCCTAGTAGGAAGGCTGTTTTGATGACTTAGTCCCTGTGCTGCGGACACTGAGATGAAGGGATCATTCGAAAGCAGTTTCAAGGCTGTGCCAGGGACCTCAGGTCCTTGAACATTTTAAGCTTTCCAGGAATAGAAAAGGGTTAACAGAATAACAAAGGGCTGCTTTGTTCTAGGCTCTTCTTTAGAGGCATGACCAATAGCCCCACTTAATGCTCCAGTGGAAGACCTCCCCAAAGTGCTCTGACAACTCTTAGTGGAAGGTAACTTTATTTTTTCCCCTGCACTTAAGCTGTGTACAATTAACTATTACAACACATGCATTATTTTACCTCATTCAACCTCAATAAATATTAAATGCATGAATGAACAAATGAAAGAAAAAGGCAATGGAAAAAATAACATGTATGAAGAATGGACTCTTTCTCTGATTTAAAACTAAAGGTGAAACTTCCCCATAACTTTTCAACATGCTAAATTTTCATGAACAAGCCAATTGATCAATATTGTTTAAAAATATCAAGGTAAATAACTGAACAAAAAGCAAAAGCATTAAAATTGGCTGCTTCTGGGGAATGAAACCAATGATAAGGTGAGTTGGTGATCTACTGTTCTTTAAAAACCCTCTGTCCTATTTGATTTCTAACCATGCACTATTTGATTTTTTACTATGCATATATTTTTTAAAGATCTATTTATTTATTTTAGAGAGAGAGAGAGAGCACAAGCAGGAGGGGCAGAGAAAAAGGAAGAGAGAATATCAAGCAGACCCCAGGCTAAGCGCAGAGTCCCACTGGGGCTCGATCCTACGACCATGAGATCACTACCTGAGCTGAATCCAAGAGTTGGACAGTCAACCAACTGTGCCACCCAGGAGGCCCAGATTTTTTATTAGGTATATCTTGGGGGGGAAATTAAATATTTAAAAGCAAAGATTAGCCAATTTTGGACCTTCTGTAACTCAAAAGCACCCAGTAGTACATCTGACCTCATGAGGTTTAGTACAGTCTTTTATTCTATCTTATTTTTTAATTTAGTGCCCAGAGTCCCAATTCCTAAAGAGTTGTTGACCCAAAGCCAGGTTGACAAATAAACAGAATTCTGAACTTTAATAAGGCAGTTCCAGTGGACCTAGACCGAGCTGAGTAAGCCTACTGACTGGTGCCAGAAACTAGCTGTAAAGGGACTATGTAAATCAATTAACTCCTTGGTTTTTATGGAGATCTCTTGATACCAAAACATCTTTCTTTACATGCTTCTCTGATCCTGTGGAGATGAAAATTGACATCCATAGTCATATTCTACCAAAAGAATGGCCAGATCTAAAAAAGGTAATGGTGATTAATCTGCTGAATTATTTCTGGAACTTCTCCAGGGTTTCTCACTGCTTCTATTACAGATCTATCTCTTCTTTGGGGAATTAGATGTTAAGTTTCTCTGCTCTAGGGGTGATTTAAAATTATTTGCTAGCTCTGATTTCCCAGTTTTTTAAAATTACTTTTATATTTATTTTGAAAGAACATTGATCAAAGAAGTAAGTGCCTTCTCAAAATCCCCTTTTCTCCTCAAATGAAGCATTCTTTAAAATTTCTGGACAATTTAAGTCAGGCAGTTTTACTTCCATTTAAATCACATATTCAGCTGCCGGGAAGATACGTGCCAACTACAGAATTTAAAGTTACAGCTTCAAGTAAAAGACTATTAAAAAAATGGAATGTGATAGGCTTCCAGGACTTCTAAAACACATCTCCTTTCCAAAATGTTTAAAATAAGTTTTAGAAGCATCAAGAGATAGCTTTGTGGAATTTTTTTAAGTCTATTTTAGGACACTGTCTGAAACCTTTCCTTTTGATGTTCTTTAAGCTGTAAATCCTTGTTATGAACTAGAGAGTAGGAACATCAAAAAACCCTAGAGAAAATGACATGAAGCCTTTGTACAATGAGTGTCTCTTTCTCTGTTTCTCAAAAGAAGGAAATTTCCTTTTGTCATTAAGAGCTTTCAAATGAATACTAAAAGAAGGAGGTGGGGAACATGAAGAAATTTATAATTGGTTTGAGATTTATTCAGGCTAAGTATCAGGTTTTACCCAATCTTCAGCCTTCTCTAGTATTTTCATGCCACTAATAATGTTTCATCTTTTTTATCCCAAGTGAGGAAAAATGAATTAACACAAACTCTAATTAAAATATGGTTTATTGTGCAAGTAAGTGAAACTGTTTTCTTCTCATAACTGTCTCCTGGAAGAATGTTAATCTTGTTTCTTTGTCCATTGGTACTTTAGGTAAGGTGGATAGTAAACATTGTAGACTGAAAAATACATATGATGCTGAACCATCTGTGAAAGGCTTTCCTGTTATAGCAGGTAGTAAAAACTAGCCATACCAACTGACCCCTCCAGGAGTCTAAGTGCCTACATGGGAACTTGCTGCTCTGAATGCTATTGTCCTCATCATGTTTTATTAAAGTGTAAACACCACTTCACAAAGTTAGTGATGAAGACCCAGAGCAGCCTAAAAAGTGCCTCCACTTTGCTAAAGGGAGAAAACTTTCTACCTAGTATCCTGTGCCACAACCCCACCTCCCATTATCTGCCTCCCACCCTGAAGCCTGCCTCCAGTTTGAGCAGAGAAGCTGTCGCCAAGAGCTGACAATTGCTAGGTGACCCCACCCAATGCAGGGCCCTAAAGAAATTCTTAAAATTGCTTAGGAAGCTGAAAGATGCAGAGCTTAGGGAGGCTATAACCATAAATGTGTGCCCTAGAGACTTCCTAAGCACATGTTCTGCTGGCTCTTTATCCCCCTTCTTCTTATTTTTTTTTTTAAGATTTATTTATTTATTTGAGGCAGGGGAAGGGTAGCGGGAGAGGGAGAGAGAGTCCCAAGCAGACTCCACACTGAATGTGGAGCCTGATGAGGGGCTGGATCTCACAATCTGAGATCGCAATCTGAGCTGAAACCAAGAATGGGACACTTAACTGAATGAGCCACCCAGGCACCCCCTCCCTTCTCCTTCTTAACTTCTAGCTGTCTCCTCAAAAGAGGGGAGGGGCATTTTGTCCCAATAAACCAGGGTTCTATCTAGTAGTCTCATATGCTGCAAACAGATAACTGATAGACTTAATAATGTTGATGATATAATGATAGTAATAATAACAATTATACCCTTAGACTTCCAGGGAGCAATATATATATACATTTGATTCACATAAAAATCATGTAAATTGCAAATAGGATTTATATTATTAATCTTGCTGGACCAATGAGTGCCTGAGACTCAGAAATGAGCCTCTAATCCCCAAGCTATGTGGGACTGTGGCGGCCCCTCTACAGCATTACCACCACAACCATCTTGATAGAGCTGGCTCAGGTAACTCATATAATTGCTATGAGGATGTCCCTGCTTCCCTCTGTCCCCCATTGCCTCCCTCGACACCAGCCTGTTCCCCAATTCTGCACATTCATGTAAACCCACTGAGGGCCTCATCACAGAGTCACTGGAACCTGACTTCAATCAACAGGGAGTGGATCTGTTATGTGGTAAAGTTTTCATTTGATTACAGGCAAGCCAGTGATGAAAAAAAACAGCCGAAAAACAGTTGTGTGTTTTCAAACTGGGAGAGAGATTATAAACATACATGTAAATAGTGCTGTGATTCTTCTTCCTCTCTCCCCATTTCCAGTCCATATAGTCAGAGTAAAGCGAGCACTAAAGTGACATGAGTCCTTAGCGTTCATATAGTTCGGTAATTATGGCAGTTTTTCCTTTATCTTCAAATTGTTTCTTAAGGGGTAAAATATTATTTCAAAACATCAATCTTTTCTCACCATTTTTTCAAGCTTTCCAATAAAAGAATGAAAAGGAAAAGCCAGTACTATTTTGTTTCAGAGGATGAAGCCCCTTTGGAAGAACTAATATCTGTTTTCTAACCTGCCTTTCCCTATTAAACATTAATGGACACACCTCAATAACCTTGACCTCCTACTGCAGTGAAGAAACAGAAAAGCAGAATCAACATGTCTGGGTTGATAATTAACTAATGATTACAAAGGACTGGGATTGGAGAAATCTTTTCATTTCCACTTGCTAATAATGATTTTACTCAGACTTACAGTTAAGATCCTTGGGGGGGGGATCTATCTCAGGTGGAAAGACAGCAGATGCAGGGGGCAGTTGATTACATTATGTTTCTGATGCATCAGGACCCCCACTCTCTGCTGTCATCAAGAGGAGGATGGTGGCCCAAGGAACCATGGTAAACACTGTTTCAGGTTGATCCACAATGAGATTATTCAGAACAACAATGATGATAATAAGGTCTTGGCTCTTTCTTTCAGTAAGAATTTATGGACTACCTACTATGTCCCCAGTAGTAAGATTTGCAAAGATTCTTCTAGTTTTAAATGGGGTCGAAAAATTCTGGCCTTAATAAATAATACATTTGCCTCTTTTTTCATTAGCAATGATTTAATTGCACTTGATCACTGTCAGGTTTTAGGAGACAAAATTCCAGGCATAACCTGACTTTTAAGCAACCCCTCTGAGAAACAAATATCTGGTTTCATCACACAGGAAGTTCCTTATTCACCTCATGAAGGGTGAGGTCCCCAAGACACTAAAAATGCCATTCAATTCATCTACCTCTGATTCATATGAATCCATCTCAGAAACATATCTCTTATATATAGAACTGAATTCCCTTGAATTTTTTAGTTTGTTTTTTATTGTCATGCCCTTAAATGCCTATGGAACACTGGTCATTGTCAGTCAAACATTTCCAGACTGTTAATGCCTCTTGGCATATGCTCTCACCAAAACTACGTTCAAGGTCATAAATTTCAGATCCCAGGCTTGGTTCAACCTAGGATGACAGCTGCAGAACAATGCAGAGCCCAGACGTGGAGCAGTTGCCCTGAATAGATTAGGCCTTTGCAGGGGGCTTAGAAGAAACACAAAATGGTCAAATTTTGTGCTTTCCAAGAAAGAGGAAGGAGGAACACAGGGTGACAAGAGCTCCTTCCTTCAGAGCACTCTTTAATGTCTGATCCTAGGGTATGCCTTCTTCCACCACCTAAGGATAAAATGGGCTGCCACACTGTGCTACTTCCAATGCCATCCCTGTGTGCTACCACCACCGCCATGAAGCCCACTAACACAACCATCACCACTACCACCTCACAACCTCTACCATTGCCACCACCACTGCCATCCCTACAAACACCACAAACATCACAATCACCACCTTTGTCACTACCTCCTCCACCTCCAATGCCACTGTCACCATCATCATGATCATTGTTAGCACTGATGAGGCCCTTTCTATAAACCAGGTCTGGTATCAATAGCTTTCTATGAATTTTATCTCAATTAATTCCCGTAAAACCCTATGTCACAGGTACATATGAAGCACAAAATGTAGCCTCATTTTACACATAAGGAAACAGTGCTTTTGAGATGCTAAGTTACTCCAACAAAGTCAAGGATCCTGTAAGTGGTTTGTCATGTGTGACAAGATCCCTTTGTTCTGCCTCCCTCTGCCTCTCTGCCCTTCTTCTAATGGAATACATCTTTAATCTGCTAACTTACGGGTTAAAGTTCCTTAGCAAATTAAGAAGTAAGAAAGACAGTGAGGAAAGAAGGAATAGAGAAAGAAAGAAGAAAAGAAGGAGAGAAGAAAACAAGGAAACAAAACCTTTTCTTCTACAGTAAAGTAAGATTCAATGGCAACTTTCCAATTCAAGAGAAAGTTTATTTACTCTAAAATGTAACTGGTTGAGGACATATACCACCTCCTTCACCAATATAAATCTCTCAGCAGCTTTATCCAGGAGAAGGTCTGAGGGGGCGGGGGTGGGAGCACAGGGTATTAAATGCATGAAAGGAGAAGAGTGGAGTGGAGGGGTAGGAGAAGGGCAAAAGAGAAACTCGGTACAAAGAAGAGAAGCTAGGCCCCCTGGTGGACAGTTTCCTTTGCATACCCAGCCTACTACTCCAGGTCCTCTGTCATTTAGGAAGGGGGCAGGTAGATTTCCAGAGCTAATATGATTATTTGGAGCTAGAACTCAAGAACAGACCTTATGCCAAGGTAGAATAAGGCTGGTACAGAATTTACCAAATCTTAAATCTCTTGGGGCAGGCCCTGGTCACAGACGCAGAGACATACAAACACCTCTGTGCTGCAGGCCCAGACCTCTCCTCTCAGTCGGGAGGTGAGAGGGCAGCTAGGAAGAGGAACGTGCCAAGATCTGACTCCCTCAAGACAACTTCCCTGTAATATGACATGAAAGCCAACCACTGTTAGCTGGTTTCATCCAACTACAAGAAGGAAGAAGTTGAGCTGATGTTCAGCTTTCCTACCCTATCACTACTGACAAGAGCTGTTGATGAGCTCTTCACATCAATGTTTCCAGCCCCCACAGCTTCTCTTCTTCCATCACACTGTGACAGTCACTGTTCTGAAGCCTGGAAACACTGAAAATTGGAAGTTCCTCACCAATCTGACCCCAGACCATCTTTGCAACCTCCTTCCCTAGATACTATCTGACTCAAGTTGGTGGTCAGTACCCTCCTCCAGGCTAGCAGAGAGCTTGGGTGTTACTCTACCACAGCATGTCTCACACACCATTACCCTTCAGTACTTGCTAGCCCAGCCCCACATGTTCAAGAATGTGCTCCACACAGGCTGGAAGTGTCCTTCACTTTTATCTTCTCTGCCCTAGTAAGCTGGTCAGGGGTGGGATTCCATGAGGGTTTGAACAATGAATGAACAAAATGAGATTGTAAAACCTATAGTTACATGAGTCATATATACCTGTGTTCTTAAGCAGTCTTTGAAAATTTTTAATTAATGACCTCAAGAAGAAATATATTTTATATTACGACTCAAGAACATTCATATATATAATGGAAAAGTCTAATGAAACTAATACCACAAGGGAAACATTCTAATATATTATTCTATTCTACTCTGTTCTATTCTACTTCACTCTACTCCATTCCATTCCATTCCATTCCATTCCATTCCATTCCATTCCATCCCATTCCTTCACTATTTTACCTTGGGTTTTCTAAGAAGCAGACCCTAAAACAAAGATTCAAATGAAAGTAGTTTACTTTGGAGGTGATACCAGGAAATATCAGTAGAGAGGAGAAATGAGACAGGGAAAGCAAGGCAGCCATCATCTCAGACTCATCATGCCCAAGGGATGGGGAAACCAGTGTACTTATATACAGACACCCTCAGTCACTGGTTGAGGGATTTGGAGGCAGAGGGCCAGGAATGGGGGCACTAATTTCCTGGAACTTCTGACCTTCTAGAAGGACATTCTAGAAAGACCTTATCAAAGCTGGCTTTAGTAGCAATAGGGAAGACCTTGTCAAAGAAATGCGGGGGCTGGCAGGTGAAGGAGGGCTGGTGTGCATAGGAGTGTTAAGGTGAGGGAGGATGGGTGGGACACTGGCAGCCTCCACTATACACTATTTTGATTTTTAGAATGTCTGGGTCACTATCCACTAAACTGATTTCATGATCTACTAATGGATTGCAACCCATGGTTTGAAGAGCAGTGTTAGTGTTCTAAGATGGTATCTCCTAAAGAGTAGGCCTTAGAGTCCATGTACTCCTGGTGGTCTGTGAAATGATTGTAGGTGGTACATCAACAGGATTTTTTCATGTTAAACCTCATTTAAAAATTGCAACCTAGTGTCGGATATCTGATCCAGAACACATAAACAACTCTCAAAACTCAGTCATAAGAAGACAAATAACCCAATTAAAAAAAAAAAAAAACTGGGCAAAAAATTTTCAAGATACTTCACCAAAGAAAACATGGCAAATAAGTACGTGAAAAGCTATTCTAGTTATTAGAGAAATACAAATAAAAACCACAATGATATAGCACTACACACCTACTGAAATGGCTAAATTAAGAAAACTGATAATACTACATGCAGGTGAAGGTGTGGAGCAACTGGAACTCTCATACTCTGTTGCTGGGCATGCAGACTGCTACAGCCACTGTAGCCACAGTTTCTAAGTGGCAGTTTCTCATGAGGCAATTCTGCTCCTGGATATTAACCCAAGAAAAATTAAAACATATTTCCACACAAAGAACTGTCTTCAAATGTTTATGGCAACTTTATTTATAATAGCAGATAAGCAGAAAAGCAAAATGTCCACCAGGTGATGAATGAATAAACAAACTGTGGTATAACCCTAGAATGGAATACTGCTCATCAGTAAAAAAGGAGCGAACTAGTGACACATGCAACAACATGGATGGATCTCAAATGCATTACTGAATGAAAAAAAATCCACTAACAAAGTATGCATAATGTATGATTTAACTTAAACAACATTCTGGAAAAGTCAGACTTATAAATAGAGAAATCAGACCAGTGGCTATAGGGGCTGAGGACAAGGGTGACTCAAGTGTTGACTGTAAAGGAGCATAAGATTATTTTTCAGGGAAATGAAAGACTATTTATTTTGATTGCAACATGGGATTGCATAGAATATACACTTACAAAGATCTAACTTTACTGTATGTAAATTATACCTCAATAAACCCAACTTAAAGAAAATTGCAACCTAGGTAAAATGAACACTTCTATGATATAGAATTTTCCTCCAGAATAAATATATTTGAGGGAAAAAAGTAAATTGATTTAAATATCAATATTGAGTATGTGATACATGGGTATGGGTTGGGGGGAGAAAATGGGAGGGTGATGCCTGGTAGGACCGAGCTCAAGATCCTTTGCCCCAGGGATGCCCCTTTATTGCAATCTTCCCTGTTTTGTTCCTCCAGTCTAACTGTGCTTCTCCCCTGCAGAGATTCGGCTATGGAGGCTGGGTGCAGCTCCAACACCACAGCAAGGTGAGTTTCTCCCAAAGCGGGAATGTGCCTTAAACCAGGGACATTCTGAGCCTGAGATGTTCTTACAGGCGGGCCTCCTGGGAGCTCAACTCATGTCCTCTTACTGACTTTGTAGTAGGCAAGGGAGCAGCACTGAATTTCTCAAAATTACTAGGAAAAACGAGGGTGACTTCAAAGAGCAGTATTTAAGAAGATAAAATTGCAATTTGAGACGCCATTAAGAAATCTTTTTTTTTCTTTTTTCTTTTTTTTTTCCCCCGCCCTAGAACCAATTTTAGCATTTATTGCTCTGCCTCAAGAAAGCGACCTGGGCTCTTTCCACAGGTATTACAGTATATTAATGCCAACCAAATAAATGGCACAGTTTAGGTTTGTGCACAAGCTGGAGAAATTAAACATTGGAGACAAAGAGGAGGAAAAGCCACTTTCATTAAAGGTTGAGTCTGGTAAGAGGAAAAGCAAGAGGAGGAAGGCCTGGGGCAAAGCATTCTGCAAGTAACGAGGCCTGAGAGTGAGCTGAAGTCTAGTGCTACACAGAAGTCAGATCTGACTTCACTTTCAGAGGCATCTCACACTCTCATGGAGTTCAGATCACATTCCTGAGCCTCCAGCTAAATGTAGACAGACCCTGGAGGCAGGCCCTGGAGGACTCGTGGTCTGGGAGGCACAGTTACCATGTGCAGAGGTAACTTGGGAGAAACGCAAACTTGGGGGTCTCACCCCAGACCTACCAACTCAGGAATTCTGAGGGTCAGGCCAGCAATCTGTGTTTTGACAAGCCTCTGGTGATTCTCACATTCACTCAAGTATGAGAACCACTGGCACATACATTCATTTACTCACTCACTGATTTATATTGATACCTATTTTATGTCAGGCCCACCAATCTCGACACCAGGAATAGGCTGCTGAACCAGACAGAGATACTCGCTGCCTTCATGGTGCTCAAATTCTAGGGAGAGACAAACGTGACCACAATAGAGAATGGAATGAAAAACAGCGCTGTGGTAGCGAGTGATGGGAAGATTCACTGGGCTGGCTGCTCAGGGAGCCAGCTAAACTCAAAGGTTAAGATGGGAAGAAAAAGCCTGGACAAGTGTCCCTGGATGAGGAACAGCAGTTGCAAAGCCAACCAAGAAAGAGTTATGTTTGAGGAACAGAAAGGAAGGGAATGTGACTGAGATGTAGTGAAAGGGGGAAATGGTAGGAAATACGGCTGGTGAGGTATGCAGGGGCCATATCATGGAGGGACTCTGGGGACACCTGAAGTGTCCCCAGCTGTGGAATCCGGATTTTATTCTCAGTGCAACACAAATTCTCTGGAGGGTCTTCATGGTTTAAAAAGACCACCTTGACTTCTCTGTGGTATAAAAACAGAGACAGGTAGAGTTTAGGGAGCCAAGGTAAGAAGCTGGAGAGGTGGGCAGAAGCTTCATCAGACAGGGCCATAGAGGATAGATTTAGGCCTTCGTACTTGATCCTGTAGGCAATGGAGAATAAATAGTTTTGAACATCAGAATCTCTGGGGCAGCTTGTTCTCACCTTCCTTAAAGAGTGCCCACTAAGTGCTGGTCTAGACACTGTGCTGTACTCCTCCCATTAAAAGTGCTAGTTCCTAGCCTGGGAGCTGGTGATGTCAGTTGGCCTTAAATCTCCCCAAGGGAGAGAACATTCTGAGTGGAGCTGATTACAAGACCATTAGGAAGTCCGCAGGAATGGGTAGCCTGTGATCGGTTTTTAGGTCTCATTTGTAAACTTGACACTGGATGTGAATAGCTTTCATTTCATTTTGTTTTCATGTCAAGAGATTGCATAAACAGTAAATCTCCAAAAGAAAACAGGAATGAAAATATTTCATATCTACTACCTATATGTTTCCAGCAAAATTGGACAGAATTTAATAGAACACAACAGTGACACTCTCTTTCCCTTTCTCTCAAAAACAAAACAAATGAAAACACAATAGAACCGGATCTGTATTTTTCATAATTATAATGGTCAGGGATTACAATCACTGGAAAAACAACATGCAAATACATATAAATATGGAAATTAAGTTAGCAATGAGAAAATCCAGTATTTGGGGGCTGAAATTTCTTTTTGTTATCCTACATTCCTTTGAACAAATATTTTGTGGCCCCCAGGACTGATTTACCTCACATATTCCTGTCCTCTGAAAAATCTTTCCAAAACATTTCTCTGGTCTGCCCATTTGTTTCTCTTTTTAACCTTTGATTTTTCAAAGCTCTTGGAATGAATTGAGGGGTATTTGTTTGCCACAGGAGAGCTTTGTTCCAAACTAAAAAACACCATTTGTCCTTGGTTGAGTATTGATTAAAGCATAGGTAGCAAGCAGTGTAGGAGCTGCTTGGGGTGGGGAAAGAATACCTAGGAGCATTTCGGAGGGTAGACACAGGGTCTTTTTCAAATCCATGGGTCAGAAGCATCTAGAAACATCCAATGAGTGTTTTTCAGGCCCTTGGTGATACAAATACAGACACACACACCCGTGCACATAAATATGTGTCTGTGCATGCATATACACATACACATCATTTCTATCTGATTAGCATTTTGCACACACTATTCTGTGTGATCTCATCAGGTTGTTGCTCTCAGAATGATTTCCCCCAGAAAGAAAAACCTACCCAGTTTTTCACCTGTGTCCCAAGCACAGAACCTTCCAACCCCATGGAGTTGGGGTGCATCATTCTCCCAGTGTGGAAGTGTTCTCCATCCTGGAAGCTCCCAGAACCCCATGCTATTGGTATTTTTATGGAGGCTTTCTCATGTAGGCATGTTCGATTATTAACTCCATTTCTAGCCCTCCTCCCCTCCCTGGAAAAGTGGTGGGGGACCGAAAATTCCAAGCTTCTAGTCATGGCTTGGTCCTTCTGATGACCAGACCCCATCCAGGAGCCATTCAGGAGTCTACTCAGAGTCATGTCTATAGAACAAAAGATGCTCCTAGTACTCTTACCCACTTAGCAATTTACAAGGGTTTTATCTGTATGTAGATGTCAGAGGATTAAAGACCAAATATTAAAATAAGAGATGCTCCTAGTAACCCTCAACAAAGTAAGTAGAGATGGAACACACTTCAACATCATAAAAGCCATATACAAAAGACCCACAGCTAATATTCTCATTGGGGAAAAACTGAGAGCTTTTCCTCTATGTTCAGGAACAAGACAGGGATGTCCACCCCCACATGACCATTTAACATAGTACTAGAAGTCTTGGCCACAGCAATCAGACAACAAAAAGAAATAAAAGGCTTCTAAATAGGCAAGGAAGAAGTCAAACTTTTGCTATTTGCAGACAATATGATACTCTACATAAAAAACCCAAAAGACTCCACCAAAAAATTGCTAGAACTAATACATGAATAAAGCAAAGTCCCAGGATATAAAATCCATGTGCAGAAATCTGTTGCATTTCTATACACCAATCATGAAGCAGCAGATAAATAAATCAAGGAATCGATCCCATTTACAATTACACCAATAACAATAAGATACCTAGGAATAAACCTAACCAAAGAGGTAAAAGATCTGTATGCTGAAAACTATAGAACACTTATGAAAGAAATTGAAGAAGACACAAAGAAATAGGAAAAAATTCCATGCTCATGGATAGGAATAACAAACACTGTTAAAATGTCTATACTACCCAAAGCAAACTACACATTTAATGTAATCCCTATCAAAGTACCATCAGCATTTTTCACAGAATAACAATAGAACAAACAATCCTCAAATTTGTATGGAACCACCAAAGGACCCAAATAGTCAAAACAATCCTGAAAAAGAAAAGCAAAGCGGGAGGCTCACAATTCCAGACTTCAAGCTATACTACAAACCTGTAGTCATCAAGACAGTATGTCACTGGCACAAAAACAGACACATAAAGCAATGGAACAGAACAGAAAACCCAGAAATGGACCCCACAACTCTATGGTCAACTAATCTTTGACAAAGCAGGAAAGAATATCTAATGGAAAAAGACAGTCTTTCCAACAAATAGAGTTGGAAAAACTGGACAGCCACATGCAGAACAATGAAACTGGACCATTTTTTTTTACACCATACACAAAAATAAATTCAAAATGGATGAAAGACCTAAATTTAAGACAGGAATCCATCAAAACCCTAGAGGAGAACACAGGCAGCAACCTCTTTGACCTCGCTGTAGCAACTTCTTACTGGACACGTTGCCAGAGGCAAGGGAAAGAAAAGCAAAAATGAACTATTGGGGCTTCATCAAGATAAAAAGCTTTTGCACAGTGAAGGAAACAATCAACAAAACTAAAAGGCAGCCTACGGAATGGGAGGAGATATTTGCAAATGACATATCTGATAAAGAGTTAGTATCCAAAATCTATAAAGATCTTATCAAACTTAACACCCCAAAAAAACAAATAATCCAGTTAAGAAATGGGCAGAAGACATGAAGAAACATTTTCACAAAGACATCCAGATGGCAGACACATGAAAAGATGCTCAACATCACTCATCATCAGGGAAATGCAAATCAAAACTACAATAAGATACCACCTCACACCTGTCAGGATGGCTAAAATTAACAACACAGGAAACAACGGATGTTGGAGAGGAGGCAGAGAAAGGGGAATCCTCTTGCACTGCTGGTGGGAATGCAAACTGGGGCAGTAACTCTAGAAAACAGTATGGAGTTTCCTCAAAAAGTTAAAAATAGAACTACCCTATAATCCAGCAATTGCACTACTGGGTATTTACCCAAAGGATACAAAAATACAGATTTGAAGGGGTACATGCACCACGATGTTTATAGCACCATTACTAAACTATGGGGAGAGCCCAAATGTCCATTGACCGATGAATGGATAAAGAAGATGTGGTATACATACACAATGGAATACTACTCAGCCATCAAAAAGAATGAAATCTTGCCATTTGCAATGACATGGATGGAGCTAGAGTGTATTATGCTGAGCAAAATGAGTCAGAGAAAGACAAATACCAGATGGTTTCACTCATATGTGGAATTTAGAAAACAAAACAGACGAACATGTGGGAAGGGGGGAAAAGAGGCAAGAGGGGGAGGCAACCCATAGGAGATTCTTAATAACAGAGAACAAACTGAGGGTTGATGGAGGAAGGTGGGTGGAGGATGGACTAAATGAGTGATGGGTATTGAGGAGGGCACTTGTTATGAGGAGCACTGGGTGTTGTATGTAAGTGATGAATCACTAAATTCTACTCCTGAAACCAATATTACACTATATGTTAACTAACTAGAATTTAAATAAAAATTTGGAAGAAAAAAAGAGAGATGCTCCTAGTGTTCTTATCACTTAGGAAATTACAAGGGTTTTAGGAGCCAGGAATCACGGGCAGAGACCAATATATATATATTTTTTCTATTATTTCACACTCCATCTCTGGGGAGCCAGGAAGACACCCAAATGGATAAAGAACACACAGATAGCAATAATTTTGTGCTAACTGAGCAAAAGAGACAAAAAGTAGTGAGGGACTTCAGAGGAGGTGGAAAGCCCAGGCAATTTTCATGAAAGAATCTCAGAACTGTAGAACTAGTGATTATCTAGTCAGTGTTTGAAAATTAGGGCTGCAATGCAACAGTGAGCCATGGTATCAATGCAGTGGATTACAGCAGCCTAAAAAATTAAATAGATTACAAAAGAGAACAGCAGAATGCATTCATGATAAGAGTAAATATTGTTTCATGGAACTTTTGTCTCAGTTTGTATCTGTATAAATAGATATATTGGGGTGTAGTGTGTCACAATGGAAAATACATTTCTTAATGTGGTATCATCGCCAATACTGACTAAAACCCTCATCCAATGCCCTCATTTCATGTTTGTATTTTTAAGTTTAATTTTTCATTACATAAGTAATATTTGAATAAATTTTCCTTTTTAAATTTAGGCTTTTGGAGATAAAGCTATAGTTAATTCCCTTGGATCAGCATTCCCTATCCTCAAAAGTAATTCCTATCCAGGTACCTGGCTGGCTCAGTTTATAGAGCATGCAACTCTTGATCTCAGGGTCATGAGTTTGAGGCCCCACAATGTGTATAGATATTACCTAAAAATAAAATCTTTTTTTTAAAAAAAGTAATTTCTACTAACAGTTTGGTGGGTATCTTTCCAGACCTTTCCCCATTATTTTATGTATATATACATGTGCCTATAGAAACACATAGTATTATGTAACATGTGTTTGTATATTTTTTTAGTTAAATCAATCAGCCTCAAACAGAAAACAAATGGCACACTAATTTAGGTGTGAGAAGTCAATTTAGACTACTCAGAAAAGAGCTAACAAAAAGCCTATTTATAAAGGTGTAGGTATGTATGTGATGAAATTGTAGAGGCAGGCAGGGGTTAGAGCCTGAAGGGTTTTGCAGGCCGGGTTAAGGAGTCTGGATTGTGCCTTTGGGGCAATGGGATTCCATTCAAGAGGTTTTTGTTTTGGGGGATGATTATGATGGTGATGATTATGTTCAGTTAGCCAACATATAGTACATCATTAGTTTTTGATGTAGTGTTCAACAATTCATTAGTTGTGTATAACACCCAGTGCTCATCACAACATGTGCCCTCCTTAATACCCATCACCTGGTTACCTCATCACCCCACTCCCCTCCTTTCTGTAACCCTCAGTTTGTTTCCCAGAGTCCAGAGTGTCTCATGGTTTGTCTCCCTCTCTGATTTCTTCCCATTGAGTCCATTCAAGAGTTTTAAATGGACAGTGGCCAAATCTGATTAAAGGTTTTAAAAGTTGACTCTGGGGACACCTGGTGGCTCAGTCTGTTAAGCATCGACACTTGATCTCAGCTCAGGTCTTGATCTCAGGGTTGTGAGTTCAAGCCCCACATTGGACACCACACTGGGCGTGGAGCCTACTTTAAAAAAAATTTTTTTTAATTTAAGTTTAAATTTTAAAAAGTTGATTCTGGCTCTTCTGTAAATACTGGGTTGAAAGGGAACAAAAGTGAAAGCAGGAGATCAGGCTGGAGGCTGACACAGTCATTCGGGCAAGAGAGGAGGGGGCTTAGGCCAGACTGGGGCAGTGGGACATGGAGGAGGGGACCACTGCAGGATCTATTCTGGAGACAGAATTCAGGGCATTGGGAAATGAATTGGATAAGTGACATGGTAGGCAGAGGCAAGTGAAATAGTGAAGTTGTCTCAGAGAGATGAGAAAGATAATACAGGCATCAAGGCTTAAAAGCAGCCAAGCTGGGAGGACCAGCAGGTCTGGGAGAGAAACGGTTATAGCAGGGTCTCCCATGGAGCTCCCTTCAGAACCTTGAAATACGAACATTGGAGCAGTAATAGAAAGTGCTTCCTGGTGACAGCATCTGGGTCATTTCTAACAACTCTGAACCTCAAACCCAACCAGCTCGGAAGCTTGCACAGACTAGAGGGATAGTCTGAGTAGGCACTGGGGTTAAGGAGCAGAGAATGGGAATCTGATAGTGGAACACTGAGTTTGAAAGTACATTTTTAATGATACACGAAGTACCCATCATTTGAAATATCAGCCATATTCAAACTTATTTGTGGACAATATTAGAATTAGAATGTGAGAACCAGAAGTATGCCAGGTAAGGGTCCCTGAGAATCAGACTCTGAGACAGAAATTAGCATGCAGGAGGTTTATCAGAAATGCTGTGACAATGTGCACCAGTGGAAGGAGAACAAAGCTGGACAGAATGGAGGGCAATGTTGAGCTATGATGTTTCTGTAGCTGACCCTACAAGGAGCTCTAAAGCTAAACCTTCAGAATTGTCCCAAGTTGGGGTACAGGAGAACAAAAGAGAAGGGCCTTTATACCTCCATGTCAATCAGTCATTGGAAGTGGGCTGTCCTGGAAAGGAAGCAGAACCTGGAGGGAGGTGGCTTTTTTCCGCTGACGCAGTCTTCCTATCTCTCCATAGGGGCTGACAGCCCTGAGCTGTCTGTAGGCAGCACTTCCAGAAGCTGGAAGAAAAGGCCCTTTATTCCTGAAAGAGGATTTGAGCAGCACACCACATCACCCTGGGAAAGGAATTTAGACATCACTTACTCTAAGCCCTTATTTTATAGTTAGAATCCGAGGTTCTGGGAGGTTAAGTGTTTATACATAGGGTCCTGGTCTCCTGACTCCTGCAGTATCATGATTTCTATTATGTCATGCTGTTCTGGCTTTTCAAATATTAGAGGTGTGTTTGAAATAGTTTACCCAGGTGGAGACTGTTGGTTGGGAAACTTTTTTTTTTTTAAGTTTTATTTATTTAAGTAATTTCTACACTCCATGTGGGGCTTGAACTCAGGACCCTGAGATCAAGAGTCGTATGCTCTTGGGGTGCCTGAGTGGCTCTGTCAGTTAAGCGTCTGCCTTCAGCTCAGGTCATGGTTCCAAGGTCCTGGGATTGAGGCCAGTGTCAGGCTCCCTGCTCAGCAGGGAGTCTGCTTCTCCCTCTCCCTCAGCCTGCTGCTCCACCTGCTTGTGCTGTATGTGTGTGAAATAAATAAATAAAATCTTTAAAAAAAAAAAAAAAGAGTCACATGCTCTTCTGACTGAGCCAGGCAGGCACCCCGGTTGGGGAACTCTTTTTAAAAAACAACTTGGTTTTCTTTTGAGAGTTTAGAAAAACAGGATTTGTTTGTGGGTTGAATACGTTAGAGCAGCTTACTCTGATTACTTGGTTATTAGTTTAGTTTAAGATCTTGGTTGATATTGAGGTCAACTTTAAAAACAGAACCTAAGAAAGCCCTCTGTTCTGTCCCTCCCCCAGCAACAAGTGCTGCCTTCTGAGGCATATTTACAGCCCTGCAGGGATACCGGGTTCCCAAATGTAAAGTGAGAGGGATCAGGAATTGGTTCTCCCCAAATTCTGGCTTAAGACACAACGCAAATTGGGAGCCTATTATGGGGCACAACTGCTCTGTGGTACTTTTCACTCAGAAAAAGTTCTCTCATTCATTAGCCTTACCATGGATCCAGCATGAAGGATGTGGAGAGAGAAGTTTAGAGAGTCCAATTCTCCTGCCATGTAATGAGGGCAATCCCCTCAAAAGATCAGACTCTGTAGGAAATGACAGTAATTAACCTTTGCCTGCTAAATAGACACCAATTACCAATATCAGCATGGTGGTGTGGAAAATGGATCCATAACTTTGGACAAGTCACTGCATTTTATGGACTTACTGCTAAATGCAAGAGTTGAACCAAATGATCCCTTTCTGCTTTAATGTGCCCTGCTTTACCTGAAACCAAAACTTACTCATGCATCTCCCAGAGAAACCCAAGTTCCTCCCTTGCCATTGATAATGTATGGTAAAATCTGGCCTGAAATGATTGCGCATGTTCTGTGACCTGGTGCTTTATAAATATTCTATTATTGAATCTTCTGTTTCACCCAGTGTTCTTAGTTGCAAACAACAGAACCCATTCTAGCTTGCTTAAGTAGAAAGGCAGCTCACAAACCTCCTGGGAGGACAAGAGATTGAACCTAGAGGCTGTGCTAACATGCGCAATGCCCAACCATACCTGGGGGCTGCTCCAGCAAAGAGGCAAGTGCCGCCCCTCCTGGCCACAGATAGGAAGCTCATACTCATGCTGTTGCTGCTGAGACTGGAGATCAGAGCACTGCCATGTCTGACACCTGAGACAACACCCATACCAGAAGGTAGCTTCTGTGCATGTTAGTACCCTCACTACAAGGGAGGCTAGGAAAGTGAAAGTCTGGATTCTCCATCATAACATTTCTTCACACACAGAAGTGTTCAAAAGATGCTGGGTGGCCAAAGCATGACAAATGTAATTGTCTACATTTTGCAGATAAAAAAAGTGAGGCTTCAACTCAGAAATCCCCTAACTGAGCCTCTTCCACTGGTAGTAAGTAATTTCATGAGACTAAACCCAGGTCTGTGGGAATGCATGCTCTTTCAGCACTCTGCTATTCTGGGTACTTTAGGGTGCTTAAGCTTTCCTATTTAGGAGCAAAAGAAAAATAAAGCCTCTAATTTGCCAAATTAAAGTTTATTTCTTCAGTTTTTCTTTTACCATCATTCCTCTCCCCTCCCTCGTTCACCAAATGGAAAGACATGTGTTCCTATAATCTATTTGTACAAATCAGTATCATTCAGGACTCTTCACTGCAAACCACAGAAACCAACAATGGTCAGTTTAAGCAGAAAAGGAATTGGTTGCAAGTGTTTTAAGCCCCTCCAGAATTACGAATGCCTAAGGAACCACACTCATAAGATGTGCAGGTGATTGAAGCCACAGCCAAGGCCACACCACAGGACTAGCCTGGCTAGGGAGCTGCTGCCTCCCAGCTGGATCCTGGACACTGCCACCAGTACCACTGCCAATGCACACAGCACGTCGCCACTGCTGGAATCACTGGCAGAATAAATTCACTGATCCTGTCTTTTTGCATCACTTCCTCTTGATTAAAAACCAAGCACTGCTGGTCAAGCTTAAGGCAAGGAGAGCAAGCACTGGGGCTTTAGGGCTTTATGAGAAGGAGTCTGGGACCTGCCTCCACCAAGACTCTTGTAGAAGATTTCCCAGTCTGGGAAGGTGGTTCAGATCCTGCCAAGGTCAACAAAGGATGGGAACTAAGGCAAATAAATCCTAACGTCCTGGTGTCAAGAAACTCAGGTCTGCCTAGGTAAGGACATCTGTCTCAGATATACAAGTTTTTACTCACTGATCTTCTCCCCAGCCATGAGAAATGAAACCTTAGATGTGAGGTCTTACATATGCATGCCAGACATGAATGGGCTGCCACACTTGAAGGTGAAAAGTGATCAATTTTCTCCATGCATGAGACGGAGAAGGCCTTGTCCAAGGAAGAAAAGGATAGAGAAGGAAGCTGTGGCACAATCAAGCCAAGAGGAAGAAGAGGAAGGTGAAGGATTCCACCAAGCAGAGCTCAAGGTCTTTGATCACCACATGCCCATTCAGCTATCACGCAGGGCCCAAGGGTGATTCTGAGGCCCTGAAGAGCCACCAGAGGTGATGTGCCCTCAAAGCAGGGGAATATCAGGAGATAGCCTAGTCCCTAATAAGCCATACATCATTAATAACTAATACTTAGGATAACTAGCACTTAACATGTGTCAGAAACTCCACTAAGTGCATTATAGGGATTATCCCATTTGGTGCTTACAAGATCCCTTTACGGTAAGTCACATTATTATTCCTATTTTAAAGATGAGCAAACTGAGGCTCAGAAATGTTTAACTTGCTGAAGTCTACATAGTAAGTGATAGAATGGGGATTTGAACTTGATCACTATGATTTCAGGGACCTGGATCTGACCTTTCTCTTTTCTTTAGGGATCACAAATTAAAAGTCCACTTTAGAGAACTCCTTGCACTGAGTATTAACTGTAGTGCACATACCACTCATGATGCCTGGTGGAAGCTAGCAACTCAGCACTGAATTTCATACATGCTAGTAGACTGATTCACTTCATTGCCCTCCTCCTGCTGCAGGTGTTCACATCAGTGAGCCCTGCTCTGTTAGACAAATCATTTACTCTCACTATCCATCTGTCACTTCTCTATAAAACAAGAGGGTTGGACTAGATGGTCTATCTCAGAGGCCCTTTCCAAATCTAAAACGTTATGGATCTGGAGTTTTCCAGACACTGGGCCATCCTCTTGGGTCCTGTAGCCAGTAGTTGAGGTCAGCAAGATGACCAGCCATCCTCAGTATGCAGCCCCAAAAGGCCATGACTATGACCTTGTTCTCTCTGTGTCCAGCCACTGACACTCACAGAGCACACCCCTTCGATTCCAGGCCAACATTAAGGCACGAGGATGAAAAGCTAAGTCCCGTTAGGGGCGCCTGGGTGGCTCAGTTGTTAAGTGTCTGCCTTCAGCTCAGGGAGTGATCCCGGAGTTCTGGGATCGAGCCCCGCATCAGTCTCCTCTGCTGGGAGCCTGCTTCTTCCTCTCCCACTCCCCCTGCTTGTGTTCCCTCTCTCACTGCCTGTCTCTCTCTCTGCCAAAATAAATAAATAAAATCTTAAAAAAAAAAAAAAGCTGAGTCCCATTAAATGAACAGACTTCTACTTCTTTGAGGATTAAGTAAAAACCTCTAAAAATGTTAGGGGAGAACCATGTTCCAAAGCATAAAAGGAAGAATAAATCTAAGTAAGCCGAGGTCACCTTTTGCTGATGGGAGTTTTCTGTCTTAGGGAGAAGCAAAGATGATGAAAGATGGGAAGGTCTTCAGAGTGGTCCAAGAGAACTGCTGGGATCCAGAAGTCCGTATTAGAGAAATGGACCAAACAGGTACTTGTAATAGGAGATGCTACCAATGTTTGTGTCTGATATAAAACAACATCTGCCTCTAAAAGTCTGTTGACTACTTTATGTGATTCATGTGATGGCAACCTCCAATTGCCTTTTCTCCACAGGACAGACTATTCTAGCTTCACTTCTACTACAATGCTTTTAGAGTGTGGATTTAAACTATTTTAAATTAGATGTACCCTGTTTTAAAGTAGAATGTTACATCATCAAAAAGATAAAAGTAGTATTTTATTATTTTAAACTTTTTAAGTCCAAATGTAGAGTACTTACTATAAAGTCAACTAAAACCATAAAAATGAGAATTCACAAGTTAAGGATGCCAATTGCTTGCTTAGTCACATTCAGGATCCATATTCTTTCTATAGTTTGTCTGGTTGCACAGTACACAGAACGTCCCCAGTGACATATAAGGGGTGGAAATGGGAGCAGTTAAAAACAAAGTTAATTGTATAATCTCAGAATACTCTACAATGAAACTAATCCAGAAATTTGAAAGAGGAAAACTGGGAAATTCTTCTTTCAAAGCTGAATCACTAACAATTTCTAAGAACTGCTTGATTTTCCTTATCCCACATCTGAAAAGCAAACAAGTCTCCCCAACTGAAAAGAATTTTGAAGACTATCTAAAATATGGTATGATGGCCACGTTGTGCTTTCACTTATTACTACCTGGTCAACTGTGCAACCTGAGGAGTATATGCTCCAAGAAGATGCACCGAACCTTCTACACACGTGTGAGCCGTGACCATGGGTTGTGATGGGGAACTCACCACTACAACACTGTCAGGTCTAAATTTCGACATGGGTGGTCTAGATTCAAATGAGAAAACAAACAACGCATATACACAAATGAAAGAGCAACTTACTATTATCACCTTCTTAATCAAAGACAAGTTTATAAGAACTTCAAATATATACAGAGATAGCAGAAGACGTTTTATTCCAAAGTCTGTACAAAATGAGTTAAACTGCCAGCCCCAAATAAGGCGGTAGTCTCTGACCGTTAGAACTTGGTCTAGGATACTTCTGGCCAGGTACTTCTTTATAGATTTTTTTTTAAAGATTCTATTCATTTATTTGACAGAGAGAGACAGCCAGTGAGAGAGGGAACACAAGCAGGGGGAGTGGGAGAGGAAGAGGCAGGCTCCCAGCGGAGGAGCCTGACATGGGGCTCGATCCCAGGACCCTGGGATCACGCCCTGAGCCAAAGGCAGACGTTCAATGACTGAGCCACCCAGGCGCCCCACTTTATAGATTTTTTTAACAATTATAAGTATATTTAAATGACATTCAAATTGAATTTTGCGGAAAGTCTAAAGCACTTTGTAGACCATTCCACAGAACAGAGTTTTAGAAGCATATGGGAGTGGGAGAGGAGTGAGAGAGAAAAAGTTTCCCAGGCTTAGAGCAAAGAGCAAGGTTTTGATCTAAATGTGAAGCTCTGAGTGAAGATAGCGGAGGAATAGGGGACCCTAATTTCATCTGGTCCCTGACACTCAGCTAGATAGTTATCAAATCATTCTGAACACCTACAAAATTAGCCAGAGATCTGAGAAAAGAATTGCTACAATTCTACAAATAGAAAAGCAACCACTTTTCAAGGTAGGAGGTGCAGAGACATGAATCTGAGGTGATACATTGGAAGATAAACCGCTGGGGGGAAGGAGGCTCCATAAGCCAGGTACCGGAGGTGTTATAGGCAGCAGGTGCAAAATCAGAACTTTTAGAAGTCTGCCCGAAAGGTGCTCAGGTGGTGAAGTGGGGAGGAATCCTAGGTGGGACAGCGTGGTCTCGGGATCCCCGGGGTCACAAAAAGAACAGGGATGCCTGAATGCAGCAGAGTTCCCAAGCATCAGAGCAGGGAAGCCAGCTGCAAACAGAGAGCTCAGGAGTGGGCTTTCTGCTTGGTGTTGCCATAAACCCCAAACCCCAGCATGGTTAGGCGACTGCTTTCAGAGCAGGGGCCCAGCAAGCAGCAGAACTGCAATGAAACCCCCACTGCTACCCCAGAAGAAATGGCACAGGTCCCTGCCTCAGGAGTCCATAAAGTTTGGAGACTCAAAACAGGGTCACGCCTGAGATAAAAAAATGCTCAGTCATCATCGGAAACCAGGGATGTACTGTATGGTGACTAACATAATATAATAAAAAATCATTAAAAAAAAATGCTCAGTCATGAGCTGGGTGAACACAGAGAGCAGATGGAAACCAGGGAGACAAGAGTAATTGACTGCTTTTCTGTGAGGGGTCCCTGAAGGGGGGGGTCATGAACTTTCAGCTCTGGGACTAGAGATGGAAGTGCCTCCATTTTCATCCCCCCATCAGTTCTGAAAGCGTTCAAGGAGCAAAACAGCACTATATAGTACAGTCTGGGCCTGCATACACCTAGCCCAGCCCCTGGCAAGGGCAGGGCAATTCCCCCCAAGCAAAGACACCTGAGAATCAGCACAACAGGCCCCTCCCCCAGAAGACCAGCTCAAGCATCCGGCTAATATCAAGTTTACCAATCACAGAGAACTGCAAAACTTTAGCTCTTGCAGAAAACAGTATATAGCATTTATGGGTTTTTTCTTATTATTCTTTAGTCTTTCAGTTCTATATTTTCTTCTTTTCAACTATTTTCTTATTTTACCAATTCTTTTTTAAAGTCTATTAATTTTTATTTTTACATTACATTATACATATATATATTTCATTTTTGGTTTCCTTTTATTATATTCAATTTTATTTTTGTATATATGTAAGTTTTTCTTTCTTTCCTATTTTGGGATCTAGCTTCTTCTAAAAAACAGACCAAAATACACCCAGGATCTAGTTTATTGTGGTGTTCTGTTCTACATCTTGTTTGATTTCTCTCTCTCTCGTTCTCTTTTTTCTGTTATTTTTGGATTTGTTTAGTGTGTAGTTTTCTAGTGTTGTTGCTATTTTTGTATTTTCTCTCTCTTTCAGCTATTCTTTTCTGGACATAATGATGAGATGGAAAAACTCACCCCAAAAGAAAGAACAGGAGGCAGCACTCCCTGCCAGGGATTTAATCAATATGGATATAAGTAAGATGTCAAAACTAGAATTCAAAACAATGATTATAAAGGCAGGCACTGGGCTTGAAAAAAGCATAGAAGACACTAGAGAATCCCTTACTGGAGAAATAAAAGAACTAAAATCTAATCAGGCCAAAATCAAAAAGGCTATTATTAATGAGGTGCAATCAAAAATGTAGGCTCTAACTGCTAGGATAAATGAGGCAGAAGAGTCAGTGATATAGAAGACAAAATGATGGAAAATAAAAAAGCTGAGAAAAAGAGAGATAAACAACTACTGGATTGCAAAGGGAGGATTTGAAAGATCAGTGATACCATAAAGCAAAACAATATTAGAATAACTGGGGTACCAGAGGAAGAGGAAAGAGAGGGGGCAGAAGGTTTATTTGAACAAATTATAGTTGAGAACTTCCTTAATCTTGGGAAGGAAACAGGCATTTAAGTCCAGGAGGCACAGAGAACCCCCATCAAAATCAACAAAAAAAGGTCAACACCTCAACATGTAATAGTGAAACTTCCAAATTTCAGAGATAAAGAGAAAATCCTGAAAGCAGCTTGGGAAAAGAGGTCCTACATAAGGCTGGAAGCAGACCTGTCCACAGAGACCTGGCAGGCCAGAAAGGACTGAGATGATATATTCTAGGTGCTAAATGAGAAAAATATGCAGCCAAGAATACTTTATCCAGCAAGGCTGTCATTTAGAATAGGAGAGATAAAGAGCTTCCTGGACAAACAGAAACTAACAGAATTTGTGATCACTAAACCAGCCCTGCAAGAAATATTAAAGGGGATCCTTTGAGTGAAGAGACAGCCCAAAAGTAACAAAGACCAGAAAGGAACAGAGACAATATACAGAAACAGGGACTTTACAAGTAATACAATGGCACTAAATTCATATCTTTTAATAATTACTCTGAATGTAAATGGACTAAATGCTCTAATCAAAAGATATGGGGTATCATATTGCGTTAAAAAACAAGACCCATTGATATGTTGTCCACAAGAGACTCATTTTTTTTTTAAGATTTTATTTATTTATGTGACAGAGAGACAGCCAGAGAGAGAGAAAACACAGCAGGGGAGTGGGAGAGGAAGAAGTAGGCTCCTAGCGGAAGAGCCTGATGTGGGACTTGATCCCGGAATGCCGGGATCACGCCCTGAGCCAAAGGCAGATGCTTAAAGACTGCGCTACCCAGCGCCCCCAAGAGACTCATTTTTGACCCACAGACACCTCCAGATTGAAAGTGAGGGGGTGGAAAACAATTTATCATGTTACTGGACATCAAGAGAAAGCTGGGGTAGCTTACATCAGACAAACTAGATTTTAAGCCAAAGACTGTAATAAGAGATGGAGAAGGACACTATATCAGAATAAAAGGAAGATCTAACAATTGTTAGATTTAAAAAATTAGGGGCGCCTGGGTGGCACAGCGGTTAAGTGTCTGCCTTCGGCTCAGGGCGTGATCCCGGCGTTCTGGGATCGAGTCCCACATCAGGCTCCTCTGTTATGAGCCTGCTTCTTCCTCTCCCACTCCCTGCTTGTGTTCCCTCTCTCACTGGCTGTCTCTATCTCTGTCAAATAAATAAATAAAATCTTAAAAAAATAAAAATAAAAATAAACAAAAAAAATAAAAAATTGTCTAACAATTGTTAAATTTAAAACATTGTCTAACGAGAAGATCTAACAATTGTAAATACTTATTCCCCTAACTTGGGAGCAGCCAATTATATAAATCATTTAATAACAAAATTAAAGAAACACATTGATAATAATACAATAATAGTAGGGGACTTTAACACCCCACTCACAGCAATGGACAGATCATCTAAGCAGAAGATCAACAAGTAAACAAGGGCTTTGAATGACACACTGGACCAGATGGACTTCACAGATATATTCAGAGCATTTCATCCTAAAGCAGAAGAATACACATTCTTCTTGAGTGCACATTCTCCAAAATACATCACATACTGAGTCATGAATCAGGTCTTAACAAGTACTGAAAGACTGGGATTATTCCCTGCATGTTTTCAGACCACAATGCTTTAAAACTTGAACTCAATCAAGAGAAAATTTGGAAGGAACACAAATACATGGAGGTTATCCAGCACACATATTAAGGAAGTGTCCACTGAATCCTTTTTTATTGAATGTTTTAAATTTAAGAATGGAATTGAATGTGTTATGTTCAGTATCCATGGAGATGATAACAGGGTTTCCTTTGTAGACCATCAATATAATAATAAGTTCTATTAAGATAATGTATTAGAGCAGCACTTGGGTGGCTCAGTAGGTTAAGCATCTGCCTTCAGCTCAGGTCATGATTCCAGGGTCCTGGGATCAAGCCCCACGTCAGGCTCTCTGATCAGCGGGGAGTCTGCTTCTCCCTCTGCCTCTCTCCCTGTGCTCTTTCTCTCAAATAAATAAAATCTTTAGGAAAAAAAAATAAAAAATAAAAAAAAAATAAAAAGCATCCTACTAAAGAATGAATGGGTCAACCAGGAAATTAAAAAAGAATTTTAAAAATTCATGGAAACAAATGAAAATGAAAACCAACTGTTCAGGACCTTTGGGATGCAGCAAAGGCAGTCCTAAGAGGGAAGTATATAGCAATACAAGCCTTTCTCAAGAAACAAGAAACGTCTCAAATACACAACCTAACCTTAACACCAAAAGGAGCTGGAGAAAGAAGAGCAAATAAAGCCTAACCCCAAAAGGAGAAGAGAAATAATAAAGAATAGAGAAGAAATCGAAAGAATAGTAGAATAGGTAAACAAAACTGGAAGCTGGTTCTTTGAAAGAATTACAAAGATCAATAAACCCCTAGCCAGACTCATCAAGAAGAAGATAGAAAGGACCCAAATAAATAAAATCATAAATGAAAGAGGTGATCACAACCAACACTGAAAAAGACAATTATAAGAGCATATTATGAGCAACAATAGGCCAATAAATTAGGCAATCTGGAAGAAATGGATGCATTCCTAGAAACATATAAACTACCAAAACAGAAGCAGAAAGAAATGGAAAACCTGAACAGAGCAAGATCTAGCAAAGAAATTGAAGCAGTAATCAAAAATCTCCCAACAAACAAGACTCCAGGGTTGGATGACCTCCCAGCGGAATTCCACCAAACATTTAAAAAAGAATTAATACCTATTCTTCTGAAGCTGTTTCAAACAACAGAAATGAAAGGAAAACATCCAAATTCATTCTGTGAGGCCAGCATTACCTTGATCCCAAAACCAGACAAAGATCCCACCAAAAAGGAGAATTACAGACCAATATCCCTGATGAACATGGATGCAAAAATTCTCAACAAGATACTAGTTAATAGGATCCAACAGTACATTAAAAAGATTATTCACCATGGCCAAGTGGGATTTATTCCTGAGTCACAGGGGTGGTTCAGTATCCACAAATCAATCAATGTGATATACCACATTAATGAAAGAAAGTACAGGAACCATATGATCCTCTCAATAGATGCAGAAAAAGCATTTGACAAAATACGGCAGCCTTCCTTGATAAAAGCTCTCTGCAGTGTAGGGACAGAGAGAACATACCTCAATATCTTAAAAGCCATATATGAAAAACCCACAGAGAATATCATCCTTGATGGGGAAAAATTGAGAGCCCTAAAGTCAGGAACATGACAGGGATGTCCACTCTCACCACTGTTATTCAATGTAGTACTAGAAGTCCTAGTCTCAGCAATCAGACAACAGAAAGAAATAAAATGCACCCAAACTGGCAAAGCAGAAGTCAAGCTTTCACTCTTCACAGATGACATGATACTCTATGTTGAAAACCCAAAAGACTCCACCCCAAAATTGCTAGAACTCATACAGGAATTCAGCAATGTGGCAGTATATAAAATCAATGCAGAGAAGTCAGCTGCATTTCTATACACTACCAATGAGACAGAAGAAAGAGAAATTAAGAAATTGATACCATTTACCATTGCACTAACAATCATAAGATATCTAGGAATAAACCTAACCAAAGAGGCAAAGGATCTGTACTCAGAAAACTCTAGAACATTTATGAAGGAAATTGAGAAAGACACAAAGAAATGGAAAAACATTTCATGCTCATGGATTGGAAGAGCAAATATTGTTAAAATGTCAGGCTACCCAAAGCAATCTATACATTCAATGCAGTCCCTATCAAAATACCATCAACATTTTTCACAGAGCTGGAACAAATAATCTGAAAATTTGTATGGAACAAGAAAAGACCATGAATAGCCAAAGGAATGTTGAAAAAGAAAACCAGAGCTGGTGGCATTATAATTCCAGACTTCAAGCTATATTACAAGTCTGTAGTCATCAAGACAATGGGGAAATGGCACAAAAACAAACACATAGATCAACAGAACAGAATAGAGAACCCAGAAATGGCCCCTCAACTCGATGGTTAACTTATCTTCAACAAAGCAGGAAAGAATATCCAATGGAAAAAAAGACAGTCTCTTCAACAAATGGTGTGGGGAAAATTGGACAGCCTCATGCAGAAGAATGAAACTGTACCATTTTCTTACCATACACAAAAATAGACTCAAAATGGATGAAAGACCTAAATGTGAGACAGAAATCCATCAAAATCCTAGAGGAGAACACAGGAGCAACCTCTGTAACCTCAGCCGCAGCAACTTCTTACTAGACACATCTTCAAAGGCAAGGGAAACAAAAGCAAAAACGAAATATTGGGATTTCATCAAGATTGAAAGCTTTTACACAGCAAAGAAAACAGTTGGCAAAACTAAAAAACAAACAACAGAATGGGAGAAGATATTTGCAAATGTCCTATCAGATGAAGAACAAGTATCCAAGATCTATAAATAACTTATCAAACTCAACAGCCCCAAAAACAAAAAATCAGTCAAGAGATGGGCAGAAGTCAAGGTGCCTGGGTGGCTCAGTTGATGAAGCGTCTGCCTTTGGCTCAGGTCAAGATCCCCAGGGTCCTGTAATTGAGCCCCCCATCGGGCTCCCCGCTCAGCAGGGAGTCTGCTTCTCCCTCTCTCTTTGCCCCTCCCCCTACTTGTGTTCTCGCTCTCTCTCTCTCAGATAAGTAAAATCTTTAAAGAAGAGAAGAGAAGAGAAGAGAAGAGAAGAGAAGAGAAGAGAAAGAAAGAAAGAAAGAAAGAAAGAAAGAAGAAAGAAAGAAAGAAAGAAAGAAAGAAAGAAAGGCAGAAGACATGAAGACATTTCTCCAAAGAAGACATACAAACGGCCAACAGACACAGGAAAAAATGTTCAACGTCATTCATCATCAGGGAAATACAAATCAAAACCACAATTAGATACCAACTCACACCAGTCAGAATGGCTAAAATTAACAAATCAGGACATGACAAACGTTGGTGAGGAGGCAGAGAAAGGGGAACCCTCTCATACTGTTGGTGGGAACGAAAAATGGTGAAGCCACTCTGGAAAAGTGTGGAGGTTCCTCAAAAAGTTAAAAATAGAGCTACCCTATGACCCAGCAATTGCTCTGCTAGGTATTTATCCAAAGGATACAAACATAATGATTTGAAGGGGCACCTGCACCCCAGTGTTTATAGCAGCAATGTCCACAATAGCCAAACTATGGAAAGAACCCACACGTCCATCCACTGATGAATGAATTAAGAAGATAAAGATGTGGTATATATATACACAATGGAATATTACTCAGCCACCAAAAAATGAAATCTTACCATTTGCAGCAACATGGATGGAACTATAGAGACTATTATGCTAACTGAAATAAGTAATTTCACTCATGCGGAATCATATGATTTCACTCATGTGGAATTTAAGTAACAACATTGGATCATAGGGGAGGGGAGGGAAAAATAAAATAAGATGAAATCAGAGAGGAAGACAAACTATGAGAGACTCTTAACTATAAGAAACAAACTGAGGGTTGCTGGAGGAGAGTTAGGTGGGGGGATGGGGTAACTGGGTGATGGGCATTAAAGAGGGCACTTGATGTAATGAGCACTGGGTGTTATATGCAACTGATGAATCACTAAACTCTACCTCTAAAACTAATAATATACTACATGTTAATTGAATTTAACTGAAATAAAATTTAAATTTAAAGAGAAAAGAAAGAAAGAAAGAAAGAAAGAAAGAAAGAAAGAAAGAAAGAAAGAAAGAAAGAAAGAAAGAGAAATGTGCAGCTTGAGCAAGGACCCATCATTTCAAGAAGAAAACTAGTAAAAATGAGACTCAGATGGCTGTTGTTAGAACCATCGCTTATGACTACAGTTTAGATGAAGTGTGTCTCCTTTGGGTTTTGTTTTGTGTTTCATTCCATGGCTATCCTTGACTAACCCTGGCTCTTTTGTCCAGCATTTACCCCTCCCCCTAGACCTGGGGTTGTGGGATAAGGGAAGCCTGGGACAGAGCCTGAGAGAAGGTGGATAGGGAGGAGCTGCAGGGGAGGGGAGGGTGGGATGGAGATGTGCTGGGCCCTGGGAAATGCAAGAGGAGTGCCTGGACTATTCTTCTCATCACCTTTGCCTTTCTTTGTGTCTGTGTCTAGGAGTGACCGTGCAAGCCCTTTCCACAGTTCCTGTCATGTTTAGTTACTGGGTGAGTGTGAAAACTCGAATTGTCTTCTGGGTGGGTGAAGACTCATATCCAGCTCACTAGCGAGTAGACAGATGCCTCAAGTCTTGACATTGCCCCCCAAATCTCCTCCACTTTAGAGATAACCAGGGACCCCCAGTTTCTCATACTGCAGTGTCCCCTCTCAGGCCTTCCTCCAAGTCATGTTCTTGCTCTTATTTTATTTTTTATTTTTGAGAGAGAGAGAGAGAGAGAGAGTGTGTGCAAGGAGTGTGGAGGGGCAGAAGGAGAGGGAGAGAGAATCCAAAGCAGACTCCCCACTGAGCGCAGAGGCCAACAAGGGGCTCCATCTCACGACCCTGAGATCATGACCTGAGCTGAAACCAAGAGCTGGGCGCTTAACGAACTGAGTGACCCAGACACCTCTAGACTCATTTTTTAAAATAAAAATGCTGTAAGACTTCAATATGCCCAAATTTATCTGAGTGTCTACTATTTTGACTGAACGACTGGAATTTCAGGAGACTACCAAATGCCTGCCAGTGGGGTGGGGTGAAGTTAAAAGGAAAGAAAACAATAAAGAAGGGAGAGTTAGGGGAACAGAAAGTGAACCAGCTGCATCGGCATTTTGCTAAGGTAACTCTTGAGTGTCACTACCAGCAGAAGGACAGGGAGGAACACAGGGACAGGAGGGGTCCATGAGCAGCCTGGCATCCCATGATGAGGCATGACAAGGAGGTATGCTGCTGGTGATGTGGGACACTCACCAGGCCCATCCTCATTCCATCTCTTCTATAGGGGATGACTGGCCCAGTAATTGTGTCCATCCCTTCTGATTATAACTTCCATTTTTCTAATTCATCGGCAATATACTAGCAGTTTTCTTTACTTTTGCAGTGATTGGCTTTGGGTCTCCTACAGCCAGTGGCTATTTCAATCTGTGCCCCAGCTTGCTGAGGAGTAAAAGCCATGGATAGTGACAAATGACTCAGCCCAGGAGAGGTATTGCGCAGAGTAATTATTTAAAGAAGTCGGTCATGAATGATATGATCTTCCCTTACTTGTCTCTGCCAGGCCAAACCTCAGGACACTTTAGACCTGTGCCAGCTTTTAAACAACGACTTGGCTGCCACTGTTGCGAACCACCCCAGGAGGTTTGTGGGTCTGGGGACGTTGCCCATGCAGGCCCCGGAGCTTGCTGTGAAGGAGATGGAGCGCTGCGTGAAGGAGTTGGGCTTTCCCGGGGTCCAGATCGGCTCCCACATCAACGAGTGGGACCTGAACGCAAGGGAACTCTTCCCTGTCTACGCAGTGAGTACACGGCGATCGCTCAGCCAGCATGTGGCAGGGCCAGGCACTGCACTGGGTGCAGGAGGGCAGAACATGAGTGCGCCACCTCCCTGGCAGGGGGAAAGAAAGATGCCTGATGACATGCTGCATACAGCAGGAAATATGTAAAGAGTTCTCCGAAAGGACTGGGCCATTCCACTAGAAGAGGGACAGGTGGAAATGCTTCGCAGGCCAGCCTGGAGTTAGCTCAGGGAAATTTATCTCACTTTCCATCCCCTATGCTCTCTTTCTACTGTTTCCTTTGGAAGCTGAAATATTACCCTCATCACAGCCATGGTACAAAAGGCCATGTGAGTGACATGCAAAAAAAAAAAAAATTATTTATTTTGCTTTAGAAAAAAATACTTATCTTTCAAAATTATGACTTTTTTTTTCCAGGTGCCTGAGTGGCTTAGTCAGTTAAGCGCCTGCCTTCAGCTCAGGTCATGATCCCAGGATCCTGGGATAGAGCCCCCCGTCGGCTTAAGCGGGGAGTCTGCCTCTCCCTCTCCATCTGCTTCCCCCTCTCTCGTTCTCATTCTCTCTCTCATGCTCTCTCTCTAACAAATAAATAAAAAAAATTATGAGGTGATTTTGAAGAAATTCTGGAAAATACAGAAAAACAGAGAGAGGAAAACAAAAACAACCTATAATCCCACTACCCAAAGATAAATATTTACTGTTATCATATATTTCGTTTGATTTTTTTGTTTGCATGTTTCTGCATATATCTATATTTTAATGAAATCTGAATTTTAATTACACGTGAGATTTTGTATCCTAATGAATTTCCAATCCAAATGAAAATTCTCTTAATGTATGATTTTTAAGTAACTGCATATATTACAATATATGGATATGTTTTGATTTATTTAACCAGTCCTAAATTAATATACTTTTTCCCCATATATTTTGAAAACGTATAATTAAAACACGTAACAAAAAACAATGCCATCAAAATGTTAACATTTGAGAAAACTAGCTGGTGAGTATATGTATGTTCATGGTACTATTGTTTACAACTTTCTACGTTTAAAATATTGCATTATAAAGCATATTTTCAGGAATTTGGTGCCATTTTAATCTCTCAGGTATCCAACTGAAGTGCCCACAGTGCCATGGTCCTCTTCACCAGTCTTCCTCTACCCTTCTGTTCTTTCTGCAACTAAACCTGCTTTTCTTCATATCAGAAATCAAGATGCATATTCTATATTCAATTGCATTTTTTTATTTCTTACTTTCCTCCTAGAATTATAACAGTATTGTTTTCTATTATTTTCATTGTAAATGCAAAATTTTCAATAGTGGATTAAATAGATGCTGGTGGGGACGCCTGGGTGGCTCAGTCAGTTAAGCATCTGCCTTCAGGTCATGATCCTGGGATCCTGGGATCAAGGCCTGCATATGGTTCCTTGCTCAGCAGGGAGACTGTTTCTCCCTCTGCCTGCCTCTCCCCCTGCCTGTGCACTCTCTCTCTGACAAATAATTAAATCTTTAAAAATAATTTAAAAATAATTAAAAAATAAATAGATGTTGGTGTACTCACCAGGCACTATAACCACTGATCATGTATTCCTTTCATGTTTATTGAGCTCTGCCTACATGCAAAAATGTTTCCATGTTTGTATCGACGGACACTGCCCACCAGTTGAGGGTCTACCTGTTAAATTGCCTCCCAATAACCTGAAAGATTTAACGTTCCTCTAAATATTGAACTCCCTGAAGCTTATTGGCTGCAGGGGCTGAGCTGATACAGTGAATGTTTTCTAGAAACTTTAATGGGCTTTGAAAGAGGATTTATTTACTTGTGCATCCAAGTTGTTTCAGCACCATGTGAACAAGCCTTCAGCTGCAAGTTATTTTATTATTTACTGGGATTGGGTTTATGAATTACTAAGGAGCTCAAAAAGCAAGAGCAGCCAGTTGCAGTCCAAATAGATATTTTCATTTGTGTGACTAGCTCAACCCATCACTCATTCTAAATAGGCTGTTTTGGGGGCTGCGATCTCTCAGGGAATTCGGGAGAGCATCCTGGCTCCAGCTGATTTGTGATGTCCTGGGGCTGGCAGCACATTCGTTTGGTTAGCAAGACTTGGCAGCCTCACTAGTCTCTAGCTTATGCCAATAACATGGCTAAAACAAATGACAGGAGTTACCATAAACCAAGTTGTCTTTGTCATTTCAAGGGGAGCCTGGAGCTCCAAAGTGTCTAGCCATCTCCCCTACCTCCTAGACCTCCCTTGTTAGTAAGTGAACCCAACCATACATGCTCAGATCAGTTTTCAGGCACAAAAATGACCTTATTACAAGTATGAGGCAGGCAGACTGGTAGCCATAAGACCTAAGTAAGTTACCTAGCCTCTAAGTGCCTTACTTTCTTTCTCTATAAAATAAGAGTAATAAAAATGCTCATCTCAGAAGGTATTAGGCTAAGTGAAATAAGTCAGAGATAGACAAATAAATACCATATGATTTCACTTCTATGTGGAATCTAAAAGAAAAATAAACAAACAAAAACGCTAATAGACCAAATAAACACAGAGAACAAAGGAGTGGCTGCTAGGGGGCAAGGGGTGGGGGATGGGCAAAATGGGTAAAGCGGAATGGGAGATACAGGCTGCCAGTTATGGAATACATAAGTCACAAGGATGAAAGGTACAGCATAGGGAATAAAATCAATATTATAATAGCGTTGTAGAGTGACAGATGGTAGCTACGCTTGTGTAAGCACACTATAAGGTACAGAGTTGTCAAATCACCATGTTGTACACCTGAAAGTAATGTAACATTGCATGTCAACTATACTTCAATTTTAAAAAGTGCTCATCTTATAAAGGATTAAACTAGTTAACAATTATAAAATTCTTAAAACAGCTTTGGCATATAGTAAGTTCTCAGTTAATGTGAGTTATCATGATTTTGAGAGTTTAAGTGACTTCTTTTTGTGTTCTCTACAATGCTTCACATACAGAAAGGATCAAAAATATATACTAATTTGAATTGAAGAGAAATGCACCATCACAGATGCACAGAATAATAATGAGTCAAATCCCACTGAGATACCATGACTTTTTGCTTTTGTCAAGCTCAACCCATCCCAAGAAGTTGACCTAGCCTGTATCCATTATCGGAAACTAATTAGCTACTCTCCTTTCTACCCCCAGAACCTGATGAAATTAGAAGTCCATTCTCCAATCTACCCATTGTCTGCCATTTCCAGAATCCCTTGTTGTCCAAGAATTGCATCTCCATTTTAAAAATGCTTATGTGCAGGGGCACCTGGGTACCACAGTCAGTTAAAGCGTCGGGGTCTTGATTTAAGCTCAGGTCATGATCTCAGGGTCATGAGATCGAGTCCTGTACCGGGCTCAGTGCTGGGCGTGGAGCCTGCTTAGGATTGTCTCTCTCCTTCTGCCCCTCCCCCCACCCCCGATAGTGCACACTCTCTCTCTTCTTAAAAAAAAATTAATGAAATAAAAAAATAAAAATAAATAAAAATGCTTATGTCCAGAACACACATTGCATCAGGCTATTTAGCCCACATATTTATATGAAAGATAGGATGAATCACTCCAGCACCTCAATATATTTGGAAAAGAAATGAGCTAAGGAAAATCTGTTTTGAACCTTGTTAAGCACTCATACTCAATGCCCGTTGGGGGAACTTTTTTAAATTAAACATTTTGTTGAATAAAAGCCATTCCATCCAGATAGGATTTCCATTTCCCAGAGGCCCTGGAATAGGTCTGCCCATGACATTCGTCTCAGTACCTGCCTGGCTGAGGCACTGACAGCTCTTGACTTTTAAAGTCATCTCATTCACAACAGACTGTTCAGGGACTCAGCTGGGCTTCTGATGCTTTGTGAGTACCTGTAGACCCCCAGAAATTCCCAGCCAGTGTCGGGCTCTGTGTGGCCAATGGCTTGGGTCAGGCCAGCCTGCTCCAGTCCAGTCATGAGGCCCTGGCCCCAGCCATCACTTCTTCACTTTCACATTCTCAGGTTTCCAAGCGGGGGAAACAAGGGAACATTCTAGCCCTGACTCTAAGGGTACAATCTGAACAGTCCTCCTGAAAGAATGGATCAAGTGGATGAAGTAGGAACCAGCAGGAGAAAATTCCCCTGCATTTGAGGTATGGGATCAGTCCTTGAGCATTTTGCTCTCAGCTACATTTGACTGATTTGAATGACGGATGTCTCCTGTGACTTGTTTTGCCAAACAGTATATTAAATCCATCAACCTCCATGGCAAATCCACCGACCCCCTTGTTAATTCTAAGTGGCCTTCTTATTTTCTAAGCTGGGGCAGAATTTCTCAATACCTCTTTCAGATAGATAAGAAACAACTTCAAAAATATTTTAGCGTATTTATTCAGATCAATATAGACCCAGAGAAAAAGCTTCCCTAAAATAGTACCCTGTATTTGCTGGCTCATCCAAATAACACACTCTCTCTCTCCCTCTCTCTCTCTCTCATTGCTTCTTTAAAGGTGGCTGAAAAGCTGAACTGTTCCCTGTTTGTGCACCCCTGGGACATGCAGATGGATGGACGAATGGCCAAATACTGGCTCCCTTGGCTTGTAGGTTTGTGTCAGCTTGGTGTGTGGAAAAGAAGATCAAGCCTTCGGGTTTTTTTCCAATTATTTCTGGAACCCTACTATGTCAAAAAGAGAAAGTATGAATAATTAACGGGAATGCGAGTTACTGAGCTCTTGGATAAATGCTATATATATTACCTTAATTTTAATCGTATCCCCACAAAACTCCATGAGGTTGACATTTTTAATAACCATTTTATAGGGAAGAAACGGAGTCTCTGAGTGGTTAGATAAGTTGTTCAAGTCACACAGTTAATAAGCGAAAATGGAATTTACACAAAACTGTCTGACTCCAAAGCTATCTCACTACACAGACTCCCAAAAAGTCTCCAAAAATAAGTAACCATGTCTGCCTAATAGATTTTTTTAAGGTAACCATGCCTAACAGATTTTTTTAAAAGAGACAACAAGAGTATCAGCTCTTGGGCGCCTGTCAGTTAAGCATCTGTCTTCGGCTAAGGTCATGATCCCAGGACCCTGGGATCAAGCCCCACATTGAGCTCTCCGCTCAGCAAGGAGAAAACTGCTTCTCCCTCTCCCTCTGCCTGCCACCCCCACTGCTTGTGCTCTCACTCTCCCTGTCAAATAAATAAAATCTTAAAAAAAAAAAAAAGTATCAGCTCTTACAAGGAGAATGCTAGAGTTACAAGTAGAAGGTCAACTTCCACCATCCTAGATTGTGAATGACCCAGGCCTTCGTTTTCCTGTTATCTGCTCCTTTCTGCTGCTCTTTGTTCCTGCACTATTCATTCATGGTTCCACATGAAGGTAAGGGAGAGGGTAAGAGGAGAGACCTCTGCTTGGCCTATCCAATCTCCTTATTATCCCTGGTAACAAGAAATGGAGACAGGCGGTAATTCTGTGGCCAGAAGTAAAAAGTGCAGCTCATCTACAAACTCAGTCAATAGTGGGATTTCCAGAGGAACACCTGTGGATTTTCTTTAGGGAGGCCATTATCCATTCTCTCCTCAGCCCAATTAGTACAAGTAATGATAAAGTAACCAACATGAAGAATTAAATGGAGCAGTATATTGGAAGTAAGAAAACTGAATTTCAGTTCCAGCTAGTGTCTAGTTCTTGTATAACCTGTGGCAAATCACTTCACATTCTCAGGCCCATTTCTCATGTGTAATATGGGGAAGCTGGTCTGCAGTACCTTTCAAAATGCTCTGACATTTTGTGGCTCTCTGATTGATTTTGGAGACCAATGTATTTAGTAAGGCAGCTTCCTACCCATCCTCCACCAAATTTTTGAGGTATAATTAGCAGGAAGAGACAACCTAAGAGGCACCAATGCTGTCCAGCTCCAAAGAAAATACCATCCTAATTCAGACAACACTTTGATTAGTCCTACAAACTTATTTATATTACAATTTCCCACATGAAAAACAGAGAGAAGAACATGTGCATAAAGAGCCATTTCATCATTCACTTATGCAACACATATATATTGATCCTCTCCAGCATGCCAGGCCCTGTACCAGGCACTGAGGATACTGACAAGGACAAAACCTCTGCCCTTCTGAAGCCAATATTCTGGTTAGAAGAAAGAGATGACAAACAAATACACAGATCATGAACAAACAGGATAATTTTAAAATTCTATTCTGGACGCAAAAGTGGTCATTAGCAGATTGGAGGATTCCCAGCAAGGGAGGAACGTGATGCGACTGACACTGTAAATACTCCACTTTGGCTTCTGTATGGAGAATGGGTTATATAACTATGGCCCAAGTAGTTAACGGAGAGCAGAATCACACTACCAAAAGGACGTGATGCTGTCCATCCCCTGCCTTCAGGAAGCTCTGCCCACAAACCACTCCCAGATAGATGTGAATCTATCGCGCTTCCAGAATTCCTAAAAGGCCAGGAAGCCAGAGGCATCTCTGTCGATAGAGCAATGGCAGGCTTGGGGCAGGATGAGCATCTGGTAAAGCCCCATTTGGCAGCCAGAAAGCTAAGTCTTCCCCCGAAGGTACAGGCTTGCCTGTGGAGGCCCCAGAGATTTCTTGATTACAGTCGGAAAAGCAGTTGCCTGGAAGTGTAACCCAGACTAACTCGGTGGAGGTGAAGGCATCAGGCATGGAAGAGGTACTTCTTCTAGGGGCACAAAGCACTTGAAACAATTCATCTTAATCCAGTTATTTTCAACCTCATCTCTAAGAAGCAGCAAACATTTGGCAGGATTATTGTAATTTAAATTAATATTTATTGAGTACTAAGTGGCAAGAAAAAACACATTCTATAGATGAGGAAACTGAGGCACAGGGAAGCAACTAATACTTGTTGAGACCCTCCAACGTGACGTTCTGGCCAGGAACTTTCCTAACATCATCATTTTCAAGGCTCCACAATGGTCTTGAAAGATGCGCAACAGTATCCCCACTTTACAGGTGAAGAAGCACAGGCTCAGGGACATGAAATAATTGGTCAAAGTCCAGGAAGCAGAAAATTAGAAGAGTCAGGGTTCAACCCAGACTCACTGTACTCTGCTTGCCCCACCACATCCAAAACTGAAGTGGAGGAATCGGGACAAAAGCTATGTCCTCTGGCTCCTTGACTCTGCTGTCCATTAGATGACTCCACCTGCAAGTGGCAAATAGGAAGTTTCTGATGGTCTGTTTGCCAAAGGAATGGCTTGTAGACCACCAAGCCATGCTGGGACAGAGGGACCTCACATTTCTCAGCATTGACAATCACAGCAAGCTGCCATTCCCCAACCACTAGTATCACCAAGATTCTTCTTGCTTGAGATGACAAGCCCTGCATTCTGTGACTGTTTCCTCTTTTAGGAATGCCAGCAGAGACCACCACCGCCACTTGCTCCATGATCATGGGAGGAGTGTTTGAGAAATTTCCTAAACTGAAAGTGTGTTTTGCACATGGAGGTAAGGCCCTATCTGCATTACTCAGCTCAGTTTACCATAACAAAATACCACAGACTCAGTGGCTTCAACAACAGAACTTAATTTTCACACAGTTCTGGAGGCTGGAAATGCAAGATCAAAGTGCCTGCAGGGTTAGTTTCTGGTGAGACCTGTCTTCTTGGATCGTAGAAGGCCACTTTCTCACTATGAATGCAACGTGTCATTTTGGATGGATACAGAGATGACCCTAAGGAACGGCAGCTGATCTAAGGGAATTAGCCAACCATGTGGATTACCTGGGATTTCCCTGGTGTATCTAATGGTTTTCTGCCGATACACACTCTGTGTTGAAGGAGGCTCTGGGGAGGATCTCCTGAGCAAGTGAATCTAATCCTAAATCTCACTGTTCCTCTCCTTTCTCCTATCAGATTAAAGTCCCACCTTATAACCTAATTTAACCTTAAATTACCTCCTTAATTAGCCCATCTCCAAATATAGTTAGATTGGGGGTTAGAGCTTCAACATAAGAATTTGGGGGAGGGACCCCATAATTCAGTCCATAACATGCCTGGAACCATCATTCTAGTCATAAAGTATATGACAGTTTGGGGACCAAATTCCATTTTTATGGACAAGGTTAGTTTGGCATAGTTTTTGTTTTATTTTGTTTTGTTTTGTTTTTTGTTTGTCTAAATCCTTCTAGTCAGACTACAAGCACTCCAGTTTGCAATAGTCCCTACCATTCTCTATTATTTACATTTCCTCCTTGGTCCCTGCAGGTAATTGTGTTTCTGACTCTTGGGCACACACAAACCATCACGACCACCACTTTTGATGGTTGCACGCAGAGCAATACATTTTATGGATATGCCATCATTACATAGATATTTCCCAGATGATAGGTTGCCTCTGTATTTTGCTGTTATAAGCACACTGTATTTGAAAACCTTGACCACGTATCTTTACACACTTGTCTTCCTTCTTAGGATAAATTCCTCAAACTTGAATTTATAGATGAGTTCATACCATTTGTTCTGAGTCATCTCCCAGCATTTGGGATACAATAAATCCTTTGTAAATACTGGACTACAGTAACTCCTCTTTGCATACAACATGAGGATTAAAAAATATCCTTTTCAATTGACACTAGCCCTTCACTAATGGGTTTTACTTGCAGGTGGTGCCTTCCCTTTCACAGTTGGAAGAATCTCCCATGGATTCAACATGCGCCCAGATCTGTGTGCCCAGGACAACCCAATCAACCCAAAGAAGTACCTTGGTTCCTTTTACACCGACTCCTTGGTTCATGATCCTCTGGCACTCAAGCTGTTAACAGATGTCATAGGAAAGGTAAGTTGGGTCTGCCATGTAGATGGCTTATAGGGAGCAAAGTGTAGGATCAGCAACCTGTTCTTGGCCTCTCTCCAAAAAGGGGATGGGAAAAAAGGCATTAGAAGAAAGGAGAGGGACAGTGAGATATACGATTAGATTTGCTTGCACAGGAGATCCTCTCCAGGGCCTACTTCAACACAGTGTGTAACCATTATATACACCAGGGAAATCCCAGATAATCCACATGGCTGGGTAATTCCCTTAGATCATCTCTGTTCCTTAGGGTCATCTCTGTAGCCATCTGAAATGACACATTGCAATATGGTAAGCAGGAAAAGAGATACAAGTTTTGTAGTCAAATTGACCTGTGTTAAAATCTTGGCTCTACCTCTTACTGACTGAGTAAATTATGAACCCAACTGTCCTTATCCACTAAAATGAAAATTGGAACATTAAAGAAGGAAGAAATGACACTTAACAGGGAGCCAGGGGAAGATGATGAAGGGTCTGTATACCACCTGAAATTTTTTTCTGGAATAATATAGTACAGCCTTCATTTTGAAAACAATTCTCTCATTTAGTCCAAAAAGACCAACTTGGTATTAATTTAAACTTCACAAGAGAGAGTCTTCCTTTGTTGTCATCTGCTTGCAGATCTCTTTGTTGGTGGCATTTCTACCTTTAAGGTTTTTTTTGAAAATGCTAACTCTACAAGTTACACCATTTTTAGGGCAAAGTCCAGTTTGAACCAGTGCAAAGTCTGAAATATATACTATTTCGATTCCCTCATATTATTTACAAATATCCACAGAAGGTTTCCGAATTTTCTAAGAAAAAAAAAAACCCTTGAGGATTTATTTAAAAATGTGGACATATTTAAAGATTTGCAATGTGGTACTTGGGTTGAGAGTAGACTCTAAGGCATTTAAAATCTTGTCTAGCAGAAAAAGAGGACCATCATTTCAAAGTTGCAAGAAGTTCTCCATCTCCAGAATGGAGACTTCATCTTACTTTAAAGCTGACTGTTTCTCTGGCTTAAGAAACTCACTAGATGGGGCGCCTGGGTGGCAGAGCGGTTAAGCGTCTGCTTTCGGCTCAGGGCGTGATCCTGGCGTTATGGGATCGAGCCCCACATCAGACTCCTCTGCTATGAGCCTGCTTCTTCCTCTCCCACTCCCCCTGCTTGTGTTCCCTCTCTCGCTGGCTGTCTCTATCTCTGTCAAATAAATAAATAAAATCTTTAAAAAAAAAAAAAAACAAGAAAGAAACTCACTAGAATATAAATGTTAAACATTCTGGTTTGGTAATAAATTATATAGTTGAGCTGTGCTTCTGAGCCTTCTAGCTTTTATGTTGTTCCTGCCAAAATGGGTGCTTAGCAGTGGGTTGTGAATGTTGATGATTATTGGTTTGGACATAGGGGTGATGGGGAGGAAATTACAAAAAGGAGAGACTGGAAGAGACTGTGCATTCTGGACTTTGAGCAATGGAGGAGAAGGTGTGGGGAAGTGGTATGGAATTGGGGAAAGAGTCATTTTGATGACCTCCCATCAAACCTAGCACCTCTGGTATTCTTAGAAATCGTAAAATCAGGAGAAAATGCCCCTGGCAAATACAACACCCATCTTATGAGGGATGTACCATTAGCAGTGAGGGATACTATCAGCATCAAACAGCATTCAGGGCAAAACATATTGCCAGGAGGTCAGAGCAAAAGAGTAAGAACATGGCATATGGCTTGTGGTAACTAGCAGACAGACTAGTTAGTGAGCACACCCCTTTTAGCGACCCCCAAAAGAACTGAGAGGGCACTTTGCAAAGTTAGTGGTGCTCAGATTTTGCATTCAAACTATGAAGGCTTGAGCCATTATAATTTGGCCATTAAAAACAAATGCGACCTCATTTTATGTGACCTCACTGTCTGGTGAATCCAGGACACAGAAGCAATATATATTAATAATTTGGATTCTCTCTAAAATATTAATGCTTCTTCTTTCTGCTTATATTCACATTAACAAATTCTCTCAAAAACAACACCCAAACTAAAATGGCTGAGGAAAGTCCTAGCATGACAGCCAGACAGGAGAGAATCATCACAGCTGTAAAGGGAGGTCTCCTGGAGAGAAAAAATGGAACTGATGGATTATTTCATGGGTTCGTGAGTTTGAAATGATGATTACCACACATTCAACAGATCTGTTGATATATTAGGAACAAATAAGCAGTATGTACTAGAAAATTAAGCAAATGAAAGAAAAGGAAATAATTAACTCCAAGAAAACAAACACCCATATGAGGGCAGATAATCATTGTACATTACTTGACTCAGTAGTGAACAATATTTATAGTCATAATAGTGTAAATATTAAGCACTAGTTTAAGTGAGAATTCTAATTCTATTGGGAAAATGGAGAAGTTGGGGTAACAAAGAAATTCTCAAGGATCATAATGAAAAGTCAGTAAATACTCTCTAAAGCTAATAAATCAAGAATAGAATAAGGTGGGCGCCTGGGCGGCTCAGTTGGTTAAGCAACTGCCTTCAGCTCAGGTCATGACCCTGGAGTCCTGGGATCAAGTTCCACATCAGGCTCCCTGCTCAGTGGGGAGTCTGCTTCTCCCTGACCCTCCCCCCTCTCATGCTCTCTCTCTCTCTGTCTCTCCCAAATAAATAAATACAATCTTTTAAAAAATTTTTTAAAAGAATAGAATAAGGTAATTATATAGAATAATGAAGGTAATCATCAGAAGATTTAAGTTAAAATGGTGAAATTGGCTGCCTCGAAGGATAAGAGTTAGGAACATAGGCACAGGACTGCTTTTAATGAGAAAGATATTTTAGTGATATTTGATTATTTAACTATGTATAGGCATTACTCTGATAAATAAAAATTTACATAATACCCTAGGAGTAAGTAAACATATAGAAAGAACATACAGGGAAAAATAAATAGAATAATAAAAATTTAGAGAACATATATATACCAAAACTACTTATTGAACCCCTACTATTTCTAAAACACTGTGCTAAATGGAAGACTTAAGACTTTTAAGCCTCAAGTATGAGTTGATATATCATTATAGTTTTGATTCAAATTTCCCTGATGGTCAGTGATATTGAGCATCTTTTCATGTGTCTGTTGGCCATCTAGATGTCTTCTTTGGGAAAATGTCTATTCATGTCTTCTGCCCATTTTTTAATTGGATTATTCATTTTTGGTGTGTTGAGTTTTATAAGTTCTTTATATATTTTGGAAAATAACTTTTATCAGATATGTCATTTGCAAATACCTTCTCCCATTCCATAGTTTACCTTTTAGTTTTGTTGATTGTTTCCTTTGCTGTGCAGAAGCAGCTTTTATTTTGATGTAGTCCCAGTAGTTTTTTACTTTCATGTCCCTTGCCTCGGGAGACATATCTAGAAAAAAGTTGCTACAGAGGGTGAGGGCGCCTAGCTGGCTTAGTTGGTAAAGCATGTGACTCTTGATCTCGGGGTCATGAGTTCATGGAACCTAATTTAAAAATTTTTTTAATTTAATTTAATTTTAATTTAATTTAATTTAAAAGTTGCTACAGCTGATATCAAAGAAGTTACTGCCTGTGCTCTTCTCTAGGATTTCTATGGTTTCAAGTCTGCCATTTAGGTCTTTAATGCATTTTTTTTATTTTTGTGTATGGGGTAAGAAAGTGGTCCAGTTTCATTCTTTTGCACCTTGCTGTCCAGTTTTCCCAATACCATTTGTTGAAGACTGTCTTTTTACCACTGGATATTCTTTCCTGCTTTTTAATTGACCATGTAGTTGTGAGTTCATTTCTGGGTTTTCTATTCTGTTCTGCCAATCTACTTTTGTGCCAATACCATACTGTTCTGATCACTACAGCTTTGTAATATACCTTGAAGTCCAGAAATTGTAATGCCTCCAGCTTTGCTTTTCTTTTTCAAGTTGCTTTGGCTATTCAGGATCTTTTGTGGCTCCATGCAAATTTTAGGATTGTTTGTTCTAGTTCTGTGAAAAATGCTATTGGCAGTTTGATAGGGATTGCATTAAATGTGTAGATTGCTTTGGGCAATACAGGCATTTTAACAATATTTGTTCTTCCAATCCACGAACATAGAAAGAAATTGTTGTGTCATCTTCAGTTTCTTTCATCATTGTTCTATAGTTTTCAGAATACAGATCTTTCGCCTTTTTGGCGAAAGTTTATTCCTGGGATCTTATTGTTGTTGGTACAATTGTAAAGGAGATCAATTCCTTAATTTCTCTTTCTACTGCTTCATTACTAGTGTGTAGAAATGCAACAGATTTCTGTACATTGATTTTGTATCCCGTGACTTTACTGAATTCGTGTATCAGTTCTAGTAATATTTTGGTGGAGTCTCTCAGGTTCTCTATATAGAGTATCATGTCATCTGCAAACAGTAAAAGTTTTACTTCTCTCTTGCTGATTTGGATGCCTTTTATTTCTTTGTGTTGTCCGACTGCTGTGACTAGGATTTCCAGTACTGTTAAATAACTATGGTGAAAGTAGATATCCCTGTCTTGCTTTTAACCATAGAGGAAAAGCTCTCAGTTTTTCCCCAATAAGGATGATGTTAGCTGTGGGTTTTTTATATATGGCCTTTATTATGTTGAGGTATGTTCACTCTAAACCTACTTTTTTGAGTGAGGGTTTTTATCATGAATGGATATTGTACTTTGTCAAACGCTTTTTCTACATCTATTGAAATGATCATACAGTTCTTATCCTTTCACTTATTGATGTGATGTATCACATTGATTGATTTGTTAATATTGAACCACACTTGCATGCCAGGAATAAATCCCACTTGATCATCATGAATGATTTTTTTAATGTATTGTTGGATTCAGTTTGCTAGTATTTTATTGAGAATTTTTGCATCCATGTTCATCAAAGATATTGGTTTCTAGTTCTCTTTTTTAGTGGAGTCTTTATCTGGTTTTAGTATCAGGATAATGCTGGCTTCATAAAATGAATTTGGAAGTTTTCCATCCTTTCCTATTTTTTGGAATAGTTTGAGAAGAATAGGTATTAATTCTTTAAATATTTCGTAGAATTCACTTGTGAAGCCATCCGGCCCTGGACTTTTGTTTTTTGGGAACTTTTTGATTATTGATTCAATTTCTTTGCTGGTATCGGTCTGTTCAAGTTTTCTATTTCTTTGTGTTTCAGTTTTGGTAGGTTTTATGTTTCTAGGAATTTATCCATTTCTTCTAGGTTGTCCAATTTGTTGGCAAATAGTTTTTCATAAAATTCTCTTATAATTATTTGTATTTCTGTGGTATTGGTTGTTATTTCTCCTATCATTTGTGATTTTATTTATTTGGGTCCTTTCTCCATTCTTTTTGATAAATTTGTTTAGGGCTTTATCAATTTTATTTTGATTTTTTTTTTCAAAGAACCACCTCCTGGGGAGCACCTGGGTGGCTCAATTGTTAAGCATCTGTCTTCGGCTCAAGTCATGATCCCAGGGTGCTGGGATCGAGCCCAGAGTCAGGCTCCCTGCTAGCGGGAAGCCTGCTTCTCTCTCTCCCACTCCTCCTACTTGTGTTCCCTCTCTCACTGTGTCTCTCTCTGTCAAATAAATAAATAAAATCTTAAAAAACAAAAACAAAAAACAAAGAACCAGCTCCTGGTTTCACTGATCTGTGGTTTTTTTAGGTTTCTATTTCATTTATTTCTGCTCTAATCTTTATTATTTCCTTCCTTCTACTGGCTTTAGGCTTCATTTGTTATTCTTTTTCTAGCTCCTCTAGGTGTAAGATTAAGTATTTAAGATTTTTCTTGCTTCTTGAGGTAGGCCTGTATGCTATATACTTTCCTCTTAGGACAGCTTTTGCTGCAGCCCAAAGGTTTTGGACTGTTGTGTTTTCATTTTCATTTGTTTCCATGTATTTTTTTTATTTCTTCTTTGATTTCCTGTTTGGCCCATTCATTGTTTAGTAGCTGTTATTTAACCTCCATGTATTTGTGGTCTTTCCAGATTTCTTCTTGTGGTTGACCTCTCATTTCAAGGCATTATAGTCAGAAAAGGTGCACAGTATGACTTTAATCTTCTGTATTTGTCGAGGTCTGATTTGTGACCTAGTATGTGATCTATTCTGGAGAATGTTCCATGTGCACTTAAAAAGGTGTATTCCACTGTTTCAGGATGGAATGTTCCAAATATATGTTAAGTTCATCTGATCCAGTGTGTCATTCAAAGCCATTGTTTACTTGTTCATTTTCTGTTTAGATGATCTGTCCATTGACATAAGTGGGGTGTTAAAATCCCCTACTATTATTGTGTTATTATCAGTTCCTTTATGTTTGTTATTGTTTTATAACTTGGATGGTCTCATGTTGGTGCATAAATATTTATAACTGTTACATCTTCTTTTGGATTGTCCCCTTTATTATTTTATAGTGCCCTTCTTTGTCTCCTATTACAGACTTTGTTTTAAAGTCTAGTTTCTCTGATATACGTATTACTACTCTGGCTTTCTTTGACATCCATTTTCATGATAAATGTTTCTCCATCAATCACTTTCAATCTGCAGGTGCCTTAAGGACCAAAATGAGTCTCATCATCAGCTTATAGATGGGTCTGGTCTCCTTATCCATTCTGACACCCTCTGTGTTTTGATTGGAGTATTTAGTCCATTTATATAGTAATTATTAATAGATATGCATTTACTGCCATTTTATTACTTGTTTTGTGGTTGATGCTAAGTAATTTCTCTGATCCTTTGTTGTCTTTCTCTCTTTCATGGTTTGCTGATTTTCTTTAGTGATGTATTTGGATTTGTTTCTGTTTATTCTTTCCATGTTTATTAGTGGTTTTAATATATAGTTACCATTATTGTATATATAACCTCTTCTGCAAATGCAGTCTATATTAAGTTTGAACCCATTCTCTTCTCCTCTTAACCTCATGTTTTAGGTATATGTTATTACATTTTATATACTTCATGTGTGTGTGATTTCCTTGACTGATTTTTACATAAATATTCATTTTTACTGGAATGCCTGGGTGGCTCAGTTGGTTGAGCGTCTGCCTTCAGCTCAGGTCATGATCCCAGGGTCCTGAGATCGAGTCCTGCATCAGGTTCCTTGCTCAGTGGGGAGCCTGCTCCTCCCTCTGCCTACAGCTCCCTCTGCTTGTGCTCTCTAACAAATAAATAAAATCTTTAAAAAAATACTCATTTTTACTGCTTTTGTGTTTCCTGCCTTTATACTGTTACATTTGGTCTCTCCTTTCCACTCAAAAAGTCCTCTTCAATATTTCTTGCAGGGCTGGTTTGTGGTCAGGAAATCCTTTAGTTTTTGTTTTTCTGGGAAACTCTTTATCTCTCCTATTCTAAATGATGGCCTTGCTGGATAGAGTATTCTTGGCTGCAAATTTTTTCCCATTCAGCACTTTGAATATATCATGCCACTCCCTTCTGGCTTGCAAAGTTTCTTTTGAAAAATCTCCAGCTAGCCCTTATGGGTTTTCCGTTGTAAGTTAATGACCTCTTTTGTCTTGCTGCTTTTAATGTTTTTTTTCTTTATCACTATATTTTGCAAATTTAATTACGATATGTCTTGGTATTGGCCTGCTTTTGTTGATTTTGATGGGAATTCTCCATGCTTCTTGAATCTGGATGTCTGTTTCCTTCCCCAGATTAGGGAAGTTCTCAGCTATTACTTCTTCAAATAAATTTTCTGCCCCTTTTTGCTCTTCTTCTGGGACTCCTATAAAATAAATGTTATTACATTTGAATGAGTCACTGAGTTCCCTAAGTCTATTCTCATTTTGCATAGTTCTTTCTTTTGTTCAGTTTCATTGCTTTCCATTACTTTGTCTTCTAGGTCATTAATTTGTTCTTCTGATTCTTCCAGCCTGCTGTTCATTGCATCTAGCATGTTTCTAATCTCATTTATAGCACTCTTGATTTCTACTTCTTTTGTAACTCTTTTATCTCTGTGGCAAGGGTCTCACTAATGTCTTCTATTCTTTTCTCAAGGCTAGTGAGTATCCTTAAGATTGTTGTTTTAAATTCTCCATCAGGCATGTTACTTACATATATCTCACTTAGATCTCTGGCCATGGCCTTATCCTGTTCCTTCATTTGGGATAAATTCCTCTGTCTTTGCATTTTATCTAAGTCTCTGCCTTCTTCCCTGTATTAGAAAAGCCAGTTATATCTCCTGCTCCTGAAAGTAATGGCCTTATGAAAAAGAGGCCATGCAGTGCCCAGGGCCTGGCACTTCAGGGAGTGTCTCTGGGGTGTACTGTGTACACTCTACAGCTGTGTTCTGGCTACTCTATCCTTCAGGCCAGTCTTCTGCAAAGGCTCTCCTTGCCAGGTATGAGCAGTGTTTCGTCCCTGACCTGAATGTGGCAAGTTTTAGCTAGATGTTCTCTGGTCTGTCTGTGAAATGAACCCTGTCATTACTTCCACTAGAACTGAGTCCCTGCAGGGGAATCTGGGTGGCTCGGTTGAGCAACCAACTCTTGATTTTGGCTCAGGTCATGATTTCAGGGTCTTGAGATCAAGCCCCATGTCAGGCTCCCCACTCAGTGGGGAGTCTGGTTCTCTCCTTCTTCCTCTCCCTTTGCCCCTCCTCCTGCTTACACTCTCACTTTCTCTAAAATAAATAAATCTTAGAAAGAAGAAAGAAAGAAAGAAAGAAAGAAAGAAAGAAAGAAAGAAAGAAAGAAAGAAAGGAAGGAAGGGTTGAGGCCCTGCAAGACTCTCTAGCCAGAAGATGAGAAAGAAAGAAAGAAAGAAAGAAAGAAAGAAAGAAAGGGTTGAGGCCCTGCAAGACTCTCTAGCCAGAAGATACAGTGTGAGCTGGGATTTGTGCTAGTCTTCTGGAGAAGGGGCCATGACACTGGTACTAAGGCATGACTGAGGAGGGCAGTTCTTCCAGAGTGTGTGGGGATGGGGCTTGGTGTAAGCAAGTTAGGCATCCAGTGTCTGGGCTGTGCTACTTCCCATAGGCAGCTGTGTTTATGCTGAGGGGTGGGGAAGGAAAATGATATGGGCCAGCTCCTTTGTTTCCAGAGAGGTATTCTGTGAACACTGCCTTTCAGGGATGCACTCCAAAAAAAGCAAATAACCTCCCCACTGTGTGCCCCCAGAGCTCTTCAGATCACTATTTCTATGCTGTCTGCCCCTGGTTTCCTGGAGCACAGTGTTCTCCAGGTTCCATCCTAGCCAAGCCTGCTAACCTTTAAAACTATAGGCTTTAAGCCCCACTGGTTGCTAGAACTCATGAAATTCAGTCCCTTTCATTTTCCAAGGCAATGGCTTTGGGGAAACATTCTCCTTGTGCATTCCCGTGTGCTTCTCTCTCTCTCACCCTTCTCCATGGCCACAGTTCCCTCCCTTCCACAGCAGCCATGAACCATTTCTCTAAACCACATCTCCATACTTCCCCCCTTCTTCCATATGGCCTCTTCTCTCCCCTTAGTTGTGGAGTTTGTTCTGACAGTTTTCAGGTCAATTTCTGGGGTATTTAGAATTATGTGATAGTTATCTAGTTGTGTTCATGGGATAAAGCAAGCCTAGGCTCCTCCTACTCTACCACCATCTTCTCTTCTCCTGCTCAGGTGACTTTTAATATGAAGTCACTTATCCCCCTCACCCTCAGGTTCCTCAACTCTATAATGGAAATGACCACCATGCAGAATTGATGTGAGAAGTTGGTATAATACTATGCCAAAGGACTATACAAATGTCAGCAATTTATATCACCTATTCTAGTGCTTTACAAATAGTAGGTATTGAGTTAATGTTTGATTAATTGAGTTTGTATAATGGTTTTGTGGATATAAGGCTAATCTTACAGGGCATTGATTGAATTAAACCAGGCTCCTTCTCTAGGAAATTATGTCTCAGGGACCAAAGTGAATCCTTGGTAAGTTAGAATTTTTGTAGTAAGCTATATTATAATAAAGTTATGTTGTATTTACTGCATATGCTACTAATGAAATAGGCTAATAAGAAGATAGCTAATTGTTCCTTTTCTAGAAGACAAATGAACTCTCTTCTATTACTTGAATTTATTTAGTAAGCCACATCTTTCAGTGTTCGCAGCATTTCCTGAAAATGTGAAAAAGTTAATACAACCCAGCAGGTGAGCAGTTTATTTCTTTTTCCTGGCAGGAATATTAATCACTATTATTATCATCTCAGTAAGTCTTTGACCAGATAGGGAATGTGTGTTGCTAGCTTTCGGAAGGGAAACGTATGTTGGGGCAGAGTGCTGGTGCTGAGAAATCAATCAGGATTATCCACCGTCTAATAAAGAAAGCCAGTTGTCTGGGTAGACAGTATAATTTCAGGATCCCAGAAGCAGCAGCCATGGTAACTGAAAGTCCCACCATTAGAATTATTCCTTTGGGTTTACAGAGTCTTTAGAAAAGCCCTACTAAGATGTAGATGTTGTCAAATGTTACATTAGCACAGATACCCTTAAAAATTGGTTCGTGATTATGGTGGATCCCAAGGGAATAGAATCCTAGATCACAGACAATAAGACAGAAGAAAGTTCTAGCTTTTGGGAGGCCAGAATCAGGTATGTTATTTAGGAACCTGAGATGTCACAAGAGTTTAGGTTTCCCTGAGAGCTTGGAAATAGGGCAACAGTCATCCAAATCCATATCCTATGCCTCCTTAACCAGGATTCTCTATGTAATCCCTTTAAAATACAATCAATTTGCAGCTATGAGACAAAAGGTGGTAAAAATAGCAATGCAAAAAGTATTTTTAATTCAAGAATTATTTATTAAGCTTCTATCAAGTGGAGACTGGCATTAAGCAACGCAGAATGCAACTTTCATCATACAAGACCATACTTTGAGGAATCTCATCTCCCTACCTCTTCCCTGCTACCATGTCTTCCTCTGAGTTGGTCCGAGGGTTGTGGGTTATTGTTAAGCTGTTTAACATTGTCTCTTCTCCCTCCGAACGAGAAATCTCATTAACAAGAACTTGCTACTATCTCTTCCTCTGAGTTGGTCCGAGGGTTGTGGGCTATTGTTAAGCTGTTTAACATTGTCTCTTCTCCCTCCGAACGAGAAATCTCATTAACAAGAACTTCACTTCCAGTTCTTTTATGTCTACTTCATTCTCCCTTATGAAATTCCTAACAAGTTAGAAATGGTCAGAAATGTACGAGAAAGTATCGATAAAAGGTATACAGACAGATAAAAGGGTATGAAAAATTAACAAACCAGAGATTATCACAAGTGGATAATTAACCTCCTGGAGAGAGACTGTGAACAACAGCCACTAAATAATAATTGGATACTGCCAAACCATGAGTTTAGAGTTTGGCAAAAGCCATCTATAATCAAGAAAGCAAGGAGAGCAGGGAAGAATCTTAACCAGGAAGGATAAAAAGCAGAGGAGTGGTTTTCATTTCTGCTTTAAAATCCTTTGCTCTCTCCATATTAAAATGGAACAGACATATTCCCCCCTTCAAATGTATTTATATCCAAGAAGGCCATGATACTGAGAATGGAAGAATTCCTGACTAGAAAGCAAAATAAATTTCTAAATTTCAATTTCATGTTAATGTAGTTAACAAATGTAATATAGCATGGGACTTTTTAAAATTATGTTGTGTTTTGGAATTGTAAACAGCTTTAGCAAGAGGAGCAGAAATAAGGACAAATGTAGCTCCAGTGAATACAAAGCAGGCATTCAAAACGAGATCAGCTGTTGGCACAGATGTGAGTAGATATAACTTTGGGCCTTTAGGACTTCTACAAGCAGGTGTATTTGCTTGGTTTTTTACAGTAATGAATACAAGAAACTAGAAATAGAGTTGGTAATCCATCAATGGCCTTCCTCTAACTTTATTATACATTTTCCCATATCGTTTCATGTAAATGTATTCATAAAATCTAGGAAAATCCTTCCTCTTTCTGGTAGAAATCAAAGTGTCATTTATTCTTACAGGAGCTCAAATTTAGCATATTTAAAATATATTTAGGCAGCAGCTGTTTCCGCCCATGGGTCCTGTTCCCATGCTTTGATAAACCACCATTTTGCACCAAAATAAATAAATAAATAAATAAATAAATAAATAAATTTAATATTTCAGGCCTAGTAACAATCAGACTTCCCTCTTTCATATATTCAAGCATTCATTCCTTCAAAACACAAAGCCACTCTCAGATTGATTATATGTCTGAGTTTTATTTCAAACTTGTCTTAAAAAAAGAGGCTTTCTGAAAAATCCAACTCAAAGAATCTATCTTGGCAGAGACATTTTACAGGGGAAAAGATGGTTAGAGAGTTATGGTTGACTGGATTTAAAAAAGAAGACAACTACCCAGTTAAGGACAATTAGCCTCTTTGTATTATTGGTTAAAAGTCTTAAACTAGTTTGAAGACAACAGTCAATGGAGAGGGTGTCCTAGAAACTCTTAAGCTCATTAAAGTCTATCAAAAAAATTAGCCAGATATTTTATCAAGAATGCTAAACTATGGTGACGAATGTTAACTAAATTTATTTATTTATTTATTTATTTATTTATTTATTTATATGCAAGTATCAAACCATTATGTCGTACACCTGAAACTAACATAATGCTATATGTCAATTATACCTCAATTTTTTAAAAAAAGAATGCTCATTATTCCCCAGGAAGAGCAGATATTCATATTAGACCACAAAGTTCTGCCCCCGTTCAGATTTAGGACAACTTTTTTTTCTCACATTTACTGGAGGCATTTTATTCCATGCTAAGAAATCTGGGTTTCTGGACTATCGAAATTATTGAAGGATTTTAAGCAGGGATGCGGCATGATCAGATTTTTATTTAAGACAGCATTCTCTCCAGTGTTAGATATTGATTAAAATGGATGAGACTGGAATCAGGTGATGGGTATTAAGGAGGGCACGTATTGCATGGAGTACTGAGTGTTATACGTAAACAATGAATCATGGAACACTACATCAAAAACTAATGATGCACAGTACGGTGACTAACATAACATAATAAAAAATTTAAAAAAGAAAAAGGAAACTATAGTAGCGGTCCAATTTAATTTAATAAACCACCACTCTGTACCATGCCTTTTGCTCAGCACTGGAGACAGTTTTTGTCCCACTTCTTAGCTGAGTTGAGGAAATGAGACACAAGCCTGGCTCCACCACATACTAGCTGTGCAACTCTAAGCAAGTTAGTTATCATCTTTGCTTCCTCATCTGTTGAATTGGGATAATGATAAGGACCCATATCAAAGAAAGGCTGTGAGAATGAGTTAATGAATGCAAATGGCTTAGAACAGCATCTCACACATAGTAAGCAATCAATAAATGTTAGGTATTATTATTATTATAAGGGATTATCTCACAGCAATGTAAGAAGTGCTGTGAATAAAATTATCTGTAGGATACTTTAGGGGTAGGAAGTCGCACTTTGCTGAGTGAAGGGATGGTAAAAGCCTGAGTTAAGGGAGGAACTAGGGAAGTACAGAGGAAGTGATGGGTGCAAGAAATGATACAGAGGTAGAATCCAAAGGGCTCAGTGAGCCATGAAATGCTGGGATGACAGAGCAGAAGGAGTCCATCATGATTCCCAGGTTTCCAGCTTGGGCAACTGGGTGAAAAGTGATGCCATCAACCCAAAGGAAAACAGGTGTGCGTTCACGCTCTATCAAGTAATCATGCATGAGTCATTAGAATTTGCGAAATTACCCAATTAATACCCAAGATACAATTCCTAGTTAACAGTGGCAAAAAGGTCATACAAATCTTATCAGAGTTGCTACTTAATATCCTCAACTGGAAACAGTTACTATTATGGAAGACACATTAAAATCCTAAACTCGGTTATGGCAGAAATCTAATTAATTGCTCAAGTATTTTCCAAATGTCCCATACTGTTGGCCTAATATCTATGACTTATTAACTCAGATGAATATAATGTAGGTTAACTGAGTGGTTCTCAACCCTGCTTGTGCATTAGAATCATCAAAGGGAGCTTTAAAAAATTGCTAATAGTACTAGTATTTTTAGGCCTCACCCCCAGATATGATCATTTTAATTGATTTGGGGTAGGTTCTGGGGTGAATATTTTTTAAAGCTCCCCAGGTGATACTAATATACAAGTAGTGTGAAAAAACAGTGGGTTACCATCAGTAAGAATGTATAATGTATGGTCACAAGGAAACGTAGAAATATTCCAGTTTTGGAACTTTGTTTTTAATCCATGGAAACATATGGTCAACAAAGTCTTATAATATTATGTAAAAAAGTAAAACAGAGAAAAGTAGAGTTGTTCTAATTAGGCAGTAGGCGTCGGGAGGGAAGCTTTGTCTGGTAGGCCTCCCCCTCACCCCTGTCCCATCTCTCTTACGTACACTTCCTTGATGCTGATCCCCGTCCTCCAGCCCCTAAGAATTCTCCATATAATAATTTTTAAAAATCCTTACAACTAAAAAAAAAAAAATGTCATTCTCTCATTCATGAAATATTTTTAAGCTCTAACAACATGACTGGTGCTAATATATGGGAACATTTCATATTTTAGAGGGAAAACAGACAAATGACAAGTGTATATAGAAGAAAATATGAGGAAATTCATCTATATCTTGGAAGTCGGGAAATCTTTCCTAATGATAACTCAAAATCTAGTAACTACATGGAAAAAGATTAATAAATATGGTTATTAAAAATTTTGCAAGGCAATAGACTATTATAAGCAAAGTGTTCATCACAAGAAAACAAAATTTTGTAACTATGTAAGGTGACAGATGTTAACTATACTTATGGTGATTATCATTTCACAATATACACAACAGTGAATCATTATGTTGCACACCTGAAACCAATACAGTTGACCCTTGAACAACACAGAGAGAAGATTCAAATTACTAAAACAGAAATAAAAAGAATTATAAGAAAAAATGATGAGCAATTGTACACTACAAATTAGATAAACTAAATGAAATGAAGAAATTCCTAGAAAGATGACAGAAACTGATCCAAGGGAAAAAGAACACCTGAATAGACCTATAACAAGTAAAGAGATTAAATTAGTGATTTTATTTTCTTAAAGATTTCATTTACTTATTTGAGAGAGAGTATGAGAGAGAGAGAGCACAAGGGGGGGGAAGGGGCAGAGGGAGAGGGAAAAGCAGGAAGCCCAACTCAGGGCATGATCCCAGGACCCCAAGATCATGACCTGAGCCAAAGGCAGACACTTAACCGACTGAGCCACCCAGGCACCTCACCCAATGATATTTATTAAACTCAATCCAGCAACATATAAAAAGAACTGTACACCATGACCTACTGAGACTTATCCCAGGAATGCAAGGTTTTCCAACACACACAAAAAAAATCAATAAAATACAACATATTAATAGAATAAAGGACAAAAACTACATAATAACCTCAATAGGTGCAGAAGAAGTACTCAACAAGATCCAACAGGCTTACATGATAAAAAGACACTCAACAACTGGTAGAAGAGGGCTTCCTCAACCTGATAAAGAACATCTACGAAAAATCCACAACTAACATTAACACACTTAATGGTGAACTGAAAGGTTCTGCTCTCACCACTTCTATTCAATATTGCACTGGAGATTCTAGCCAGGGCAATTAGGGAAGAAAAATAAATAACAGGCATCCAGACTGGAAAGGAAGAAGCAAAATTATTTCAGATGACATGACCTTATATATAGAAAATCCCAAAGAATACACAAATAAACCATTACAGCTAATAAACAGATTCAGCAAGGTTGCAGGTAACAGATAAATACATAAAAATTAATTGTATTTCAGGGGCATGTGAGTGGCACAGTTAAAGCTTCCAACTCTCAGTTTTGGCTCAGGTCTGACTTCGAAGTGGTAGGATCAGGCCCTGCATTGGGCTCCACACTCAGCATAGAGTCTACTTGAGTTTCTCTCTCAATTTCCCTCTGCCCCTCCCCGCCCTTTCTCTCAAGTAAATAAATAAATGTCTTAAAAAAATAACTGTGTTTCAATACACTAGCAATGAATAATCCATAAACGAAATTGAGGAAACAATTCCATTTACAATAATATCAAAAAGAATGAAATAGTTAGGAGTAAATCCAACTGAAGTGCCAGACTTGGGCACTAAACTATAAAATACTGCTGAAGAAAACTAAAGAAGACCTAAATAAATGAAAAGACACCCCATGTCCATTAAGGAGGGCACTTGTGATGAGCACCAGGTGATACATGGAAGTGCTAAATCACTATACTGTACACCTGAAACTAATACTATACTATATGATAACTAACTGGAATTTAAATAAAAACTTTAAAAAAAAGACATCCCATGTTCATTGATTGGAAAACTCAATAATGTTAAATGGCAATAGCCCCCACATTGACCTACAGATTCAATGCAATCCCTATCAAAAATCCACGTGCCTTTTGGTTTTTTTTGCAGGAAATGACAAGCCGATCCTAAAATTCATATATAAAAGCAATGGACCCAGAATAACGAAAACAATGTGAAAAAGAGGGACAAAGTTGAAGGACTCACACTTTCCATTTCAAAACATTCGTCACAGCTACAGTAGTCAAAACTGTGTAGTACTAGCATAAGGACAGACATTTTGAACAGAGGTGCCAATACAATTAAATGAGGAAATAGTCTTTTGAATATATAACAGTGAAACAACTGGATACTCACATGCAAAAAAATTAAGTTGTACCCCTTATTTAAACCCTCCATAAAAATAAACTCCAATAGATCAAGGATCTAAATGGAAGAGCCAAAACTACAAACCCTTAGAAGAAAATATAGTTGTAAATCTTTGTGACCTTGTGACCTTGTGATGCCAAAAGTATAAGCAACCAAAGAAAAAAATTAGATAAATTAGACTCAGAATTAAAAACTTTTGTACTTCAAATATATGTCTAGTAAAGTGAAAAGACAACCCACGGAGTGAAGAAAATATTTATAAATATATATCTGATAAATCTCTAATATTCAGAAAATATTTAAAAATTATTACAACCCAACTATAAAAAGAAAATACAGGGCTTGAATAGACACAAAGGATCAGAATAGATACTTCTCCAAAGACATAAAAATGGCCAATGAACGCATGAAAAGATGTTCAACATAATTAGTCATTAGAGAAGTACAAATCAAAACCACAGAGATACTATTTTATACCTACTATTATGGCTTTAACCAAAAAGATAGACAATAACATGTATTGAAGAGGATTTGGAGAAATTGGAACCCTCATGCATTTCTGATGGGAATGAAGAATGCTGAAACCACTGTGAAAAATAGCTCCTCAAAATATTTAACATGGACTTACCATATGATCCAGCAATTCCACTCCCAAGTGTATATCCAAGAAAAGTGAAAACATGCTCACATAAAAACTTGTACAAAAATGTTCAGAACACTACAGGGTATTATGCTAAGTGAAATAAGTCAACCAGAGAAAAACAATTATGATTTCACTCATATGTGAAACTTAAGAAACAAAACAGAGGATCATAGGGGAGGGAAGGGAAAATCAGAGAGGGAGACAAACCATAAGAGCCTCTTAACTAAACAAACTGAGGGTTGCTGGAGGGGAAGGGGTTGGGGGAATGGGGTAACTAGGTGATGGACTTTAAGGAGGGCATGTGATGTAATGAGCACTGGGTGTTATATACAACTGATGAATCACTAAACTCTACCTCTGAAACTACTAATACACTACATATTAATTTATTTTTTTAAAAGATCTCATTTATTTATTTGAGAGAGAGTGCAGAGCGAAAGAGAGAGAGAGCATGAGCAGGGGGAGGGGCAGAGAGAGAGGAGAAGCAGACTCCGCCCACTGAGCAAGGAGCCAGATGTGGGGCTCAATCCCAGAACCCTGGGATCACAACCAGAGCTGAAGGCTGATGCCCAACCAACTGAGCCACCCAGGTGGCCCTGTGAATTACATTTCAAAAAGGGAGGCAGGGATCTCCTCCATCCCCAAATCCTAATCTTTTCCAGAGGCAACTAATGTTATTTGTTTCTTGGGTACCATTCCTGAAATTGACTGTATACATACAAATGTATATTTGTGTGTCTATAGGTCCCTTGTTAAAAACAGAAATATGAGCATAGCAGATATGTTGTCCTAGACTTTTCTCTTTACAATGTAACTTCAACATCATTGCTCTTTATAACTTAGTTATTATTCCATTTCAATATATGTAAGTATTCCTCATTCCTCTTTATTTTTTAGACATGCTATAAATTGTTTGCTAGTCTTTTGCCACTACAAATAATGTTGCAGTTAATTTCCTTGTATATATTTCCATTACATGTGTATCAGTGGAACACATTTCTAGAAGTAAAATTCCTGGTTTAAAATGTGTTTTTCTTATTTTGATAGACTGCCATTATTGATTTAATGTCTTTCTTACTAGATTATGAGTTCTCTGAGAACAGGGACCATTTCTGTTGGCCAGGGTAACCTAGATTCTAACATACTGCCTGACATGCTGCTTTATTTATTTGTAGATGAACAAGCCTTTGTGCTTTGTCATACAAAGTGTCAAATGGAGATTCAAAGCAATATCATTAAAAAAAAAAAAAAAAAGACCACTATTCAGTTTATAGAGAAAAGAATTCTTTGGGGATTGGTTTTTGTTTGTTTGTCTTTACTTTTCATCCAGTTGTTATTTTTTTCCTTTTCAACTCCAGTATTATTTCAAAACTTATGGTATCAGGGGCGCCTCACTAACTCAGTCCGTGGAGTATGCAACTCTTGGTCTCAGGGTAATGAGTTTGAGCCCCACATTGAGTGCAGGGATTACTTAAAATCTTTTTTAAAAAAATTATGGGAGGGGCGCCTAGGTGGCTCAGTCAGCTAAGTGTCTGCCTTCAGCTCAGGTCATGATCCCAGGTCCTCGGATTGAGCCCTGCGTTGGGCTCCCTGCTCAGCGGGGTGTCTGCTTCTCCCTCTGCCCCTCCCCACTGCTCATCCTCTCTCTCTCTCTCTCTCTCTCCCCCAAACAAAACGAATAAAAAAAAAAAATATGGAATCAATTGCAATGTGTCATTATAAGAAATACAGATCCTTAATTTCATCTGAAGATATCAACATGTTTTATTAAATAAATGCTTGCTTCTTATAAATTCATTTCAGGGGCGCCTGGGTGGCACAGCGGTTAAAGCGTCTGCCTTCGGCTCAGGGCGTGATCCCGGCGTTCCGGGTTCGAGCCCCACGTCAGGCTCCTCCTCTATGAGCCTGTTTCTTCCTCTCCCACTCCCCCTGCTTGTGTTCCCTCTCTCACTGGCTGTCTCTATCTCTGTCAAATAAATAAATAAATAAATCTTTAAAAAAAAAAAATAAATTCATTTCAGTTCATCAAAAAAGGGAGAATGGAGGGGTCGATTTGCAAATTTAAGAAACCCAATAGCGACACCTGCTGGAGAAATATGTTTTGAATCCATTAAATCAAACATTTTAGATCAGTTTGTTTCTATTAACTGGAAGGAATTTGTTATTTTATCATAGGAGTGCTTGTAATATAATTATATTTACAGAAGGTTCTTTGATGCTCTATAAAGTCACAGTTAAAAAATTTTTTTCCAGGATAAAGTCATTTTGGGAACTGACTACCCCTTTCCACTAGGGGAGCTGGAACCTGGGAAATTGATAGAGTCCATGGAAGAATTTGATGAAGAAACAAAGGTATATGCCTTTTACTTCCTGGTCTTCCTAAGTTTTCCCACTCTAATTCTTTGGTTTCAGTGTACTTTGTATGCTTAATATTCCTAGAATTGTTACTAGAAAGATTGGAACTATTAAAGGGCAAAGGAAGATGTGGTGTATATACACACAATGGAATATTACTCAGCCATAACAAAGAATGAAATCTTGCCATTTGCAATGACGCAACTGGAGCTAGAGAGTATAATGCTAAGTGAAATAAGTCAGTCAGAGAAAGACAAATACCATATGATTTCATGCATATGTGAAATTTAAGAAACAAAACAAAAAAACAAAGGGAAAAAAAGAGACAAACCACAAAACAGACTCTTAACTATAGAGAACAAACAGATGGTTCCCAGAGGGGAGGTGGGTGAGGAGATGGGTGAAATAGGTGATGGAGATTAAGAGTACATTTATCTTGAGAGCACTGAGTAGAACTACTGAATCAGTACATCATACATGTGAAACTAACTTTATGTTAACTACACTGGAATTAAATTTTTTAAATATTTTTTTAAAAAGCTGAAAGTCAATCTAGTACAACTAAATTCATAAAGCCAAGAACAAAAGCTATAAAGAAGCATATCATAATCATATATTTATCCTTGTATGTTAGATGGACTCAAAAAAATGTCTCTTTTTCCTTTAACATTTCTGTAACAAATCTACCAATCTCAAAAACTGTAATGATTCTGGTTATTTGGATATTGAGACTAAAGTCTTCATTAACAAGGACTCAAAGAACTAGAACTCTCAAGTAACTGGATTTTTTTCTTTTGGCATTTGATTTTTAGGTGGGTAAAATATACTAAAAGGTACTGTAATGCTGCCACTGCCTATTCTACCCCTTTCGCTTATGAACCACGATGAGTTTAAAATGAGAATCCAGGGTGGGAGTTAAGATGGCGGAGGAGTAGGGGATCCCTTTTTCAGCTGGTCCCGAGTCGAGTTGGATAGGTACCAGACCAGCCTGAACATCCACGGAATCAGCCTGAGATGCAGGAAGATACATCTGGATCTCTACAAATGAACATCTCCAGCGCTGAGTATTGAACTACGAAGCGGGGAGCCGTGAAACCGCGCACAGATATCGGAAGATAAACGGAAGGGGGAGGGAGCCACCACGTTTGGGTGCTGGGAAGCAGTAGCCACCTGCACGGGGGAGCAGGCAGACTCGTGGACCGGCACCCAGAAGAGAGCAGACTGAGACTGTGAGCCGGCAACACATGCGACCAGACTGAAACGGAACTCCGGTGCGCTCACTGGAACCAGACTGAGACCGGGAGCTCCGGGAGCGCACGGGGCGGCTGGCGGTGTTAGAAATACAAAGGACAGAGACACACTGGCCCTGGAAGTGAGGGCTGGGACGCCGGGTGTGGGGCGCACATCCCAGGATGCTGCAGAGTTGAGCAGCACCAACAGAAACAGAGTTAAAGTGGCCAGAACATCAGTGGAGAACGGTCCGCAATCCCTCTGTTCTGAGACAGAGGCTGAGATTCGGCCACTGCTGCTCTGACTCTCAGAAGAGGCACAGCAAACCACCAGGGAAAGCCGCCAGAGAACAAAAGCCTGGAAAGACCGGCTCACAGTTGCCGTGCCCATCCCCTCGAGGGACACAGAGCGCTACCCAAACAGGGTTGCCTGAGTATCAGCGCGGCAGGCCCCTCCCCCAGAAGGCAGGCTGAAAAATCAAGAAGCCCACATCCCTAAGATCCCTATAAAACAAGGGCACGGCCTGGGTACCGTCAATACTGGGCTCTGGACACCGCAGCCTCTCCTCATAGAATGACGAGAAGGAGAATTCCCTCCCTGGCAAAGAAAAGACAATGAGTATGTGGCCTCTGCCACAGAACTAATGGATATGATGTACAAACTATCAGAAATGAATTCAGAGTAACAATGGCAGGATGATGTGTAGACTTGAAAAAGTGATACGAAAAATTTAATGAGAATATAGAATCTCTAAGGGCGGAAATGAGAGCGAATCTGGCAGAAATTAAAAATTCTATGAGCCAAATGCAGTCAAAACTAGAGGCTCGGACAGCCAGGGTGAATGAGGCAGAAGAACGTATCAGTGAATTGGAGGATGGGTTAGTAGAAGAAAAAACTAAAATAGAACCTGGCCTCAAAAAAATCCACGCTCAGGAATGTAGGTTACAGGAATTATCGACTCAATGAAACGCTTCAATGTCAATCATCGGCATCCCCAAGGGGGTGGAGAAAACAGAGAGTCTAGAGATATTTGAAAAATTGTAGCTGAAAACTCCTAATCAGCAAGGGAAGCAAACATTCGTGTCCAAGAGGCAGGGAGGACCCCTCCCAAGCTCAACCATGACAAACCTACACCACAACACATCATAGTGCAATTCATAAATATTAGATCCTAGGATACAGTATTGAAAGCGGCCAGGGCAAAGAAATTTCTCACGTACCAAGGCAAAGATATCAGAATTACGTCAGACCTGTCTACCCAGACCTGGAATGAGAGAAAGGGTTGGGGGGGGGCATTTTTAAAGCTCTTTCAGAGAAAAACATGCAGCCAAGGATCCTCTATCCAGCAAGGCTGTCATTCAGAATGGATGGAGAAATAAAGACCTTGCAGAATCGCCAGTCATTGACCAATTTCGTAACCCACGAAACCAGCCCTAAGGAGATATTAAGGGGGTTCTATAAAAGTAAAAAGGCCCCAAGAGTGATACGGAACAGAAAGTCACAATCTATAGAAACAAAGACTTTACTGGCAACATGGCATCATTAAAATCATATCTCTCAATAATCAGTCTCAATGTAAATGGCCTAAATGCTCCCATAAAACGCCACAAGGTTGCAGATTGGATAAAAAGACATGACCCATCCATTTGCTGTCTACAAGAGACTCATTGTGAACCTAAAGATACATTTAGACTGAAAGTAAAGGGATGGAATACCATCTTTCACGCCAATGGCCTCAAAAGAAAGCTAGGGTAGCAATTCTCATATCAGACAGATTGGATTTTAAACTAAAGACCATAGTTAGAGACACAGAAGGGCACTATATTATTCTAAAAGGATGTATCCAGCAAGTGGATATGACAATTATAATATATACTGCCCACAAGGGAGCAGCAAGATACACAAGCCAACTCTTAACCAGAATAAAGAGACATATAGATAAAAATACGTTAATAGTAGGACCTCAACACTCCACTATCAACAATAGACAGAGCACCGGAGCAGAAAACCGACATAGAAACAAGAGCTTTGAATGCCATACTTGACAATTTGGACCTCATAGATATATATATAGAACACTACACCCCAGAACCAAAGAATACTCATTCTATTCTAATGCCCATGGAACATTCTCAAGAATAGACCATGTTCTGGGTCACAAAACAGGTCTCAACCAATACCAAAAGACTGAAATTATTCCCTGCATATTCTCAGACCACAACGCTCTGAAATTAGAACTCAACACAAGGAAAAAACTTAAGAAACTCAAACACTTGGAGACTAAAACCATCCTGCTCAGCAATGACTCGATAAACCAGGAAATCAAAATCAATTTAAAACAATTTATGGAGACCAATGAGAATGAAACACAACGGTCCAAAACCTATGGATACTGCAAAGGCAGTCCTAAGGGGGAAATACATAGCCATCCAAGCCTCACTCAAAGAATAGAAAAATCTAAAATGCAGTTTTTACATTCTCACCTCAAGAAGCTGAACAGCAACAGAGGGACGAGCCTATACACACAGGAAGCAGATGACCAAGATTAGAGCAGAAATCAATGAATTAGAAACCAGGAGTACAGTAGAGAGATCAACAGAACTAGAAGCTGGTTCTTTGAGAGAATCAATAAAATTGACAGACCACTGGCAAGACATATCCAAAAGAATAGAAAGGACCCAAATTAATAAAATTATGAATGAAAAGGAGAGTCACAACCAACACCAATGAAATTGGAAGGATTATTAGAAACTTTTATCAGCAGCTATATGCCAATAAATTAAGCAATCTGGGAGAGATGGAGGCCTTCCTGGAAAACTATAAACTACCAAGACTGAAACAGGAAGAAATTGATTTTTTAAACAGGCCAATTAATTATGAAGAGATTGAGTCATGCATAAAACAACCTTCCAAAAACAAAACTCCAGGCCCGGACGGTTTTCCTGGGGAATTCTACCAAACATTCAAAGAAGAAATAATACCTATTCTCCTAAAGCTATTTCAAAAAATAGAAACAGAAGGAAAGCTATCAAACTCATTCTATGAGGCCAATATTACCTTTGATCCCCAAACCAGGCAAAGACCCTCGAAAAGGAGAATTACAGACCGATTTCCTAATGAATATGGACGCCAAAAATCCTCAAAAGACCCTGGCTAATAGATAACAGACACATGAAAAAATGTTCAA